>NW_026688486.1:0-47037 GCF_030445035.2 Dasypus novemcinctus
AGACCACCCATACGTCCGCTTTGGACGGTCACGATGGCCGCTTAGAATATACCCGGTCCATGGAACACCTGGACCTGTAAGCCCACTTGACCGCAGTGCCTGCCTCAGGTGAGCAGAAATGATTTCCACGCAAGTGTCTCACCACCCAATAGGTAAGCAGTTTCGTTTTGCGTCCCGCGGCCCCAGAGCCGAGAGAAACGCTCGTTGGTCGGTACGGTCCCAAAAAGGAGGGCGAGAGGAGGAAGGGCAGGCTCCTTGCTCAGAGTCGTCGGGGTGCTCTGGGGCCCCTCTCGTCCCAGAAAAGAAAGGCAGAGAAAGAGAGGTCATTGACAAGGGAGAGGGAAGACCCTGGGCCTGTCCTCTCCGGGAGACAGGCCTCTGCAGGCCTGGCCGGGAGCCCAGGCCGAAGCCCGCAGGCCACCGGTGGGAAAGGCCGGGGTTCCCCTGACATAAGGTGGAGGTGACGGCGATGGGAGACAGCATGTCTGTGACCATGGCCGTGGGAGAGACCTGCAGGGCAACGCCGGCCGGCCCTAGCTAGGCCCCCCCCGCTGGAGGAGGCCTCGGGGACTTTGGTTGGCGAGGAAACCCCCTCTTCAGACGGGTCTGGCAGCCTGGCCCGACCCAGACCCTTGGCCTGGGCCAGGTGAGCTATGGCATGGAGAGGGGGGCTCTCCCAGCAGCCCCAGAGCTGGCCCACGGGTCCCTTCCCCCACAGCCCCTTCTGCAAGGGGCCCTGCCCCTCCCCCTGCCTTAGAACTCAGCCCTCTGGCCCCCAGCAAGCGTCAGGAAGGAACCATTCCTATCCAACAGTGGCCCCTAGCGGTGGAAGTTTTGGCTCTGACTTTGGGCACCGGAGCCGCTCTCTTGTTCCTGGAGCTTCTTCTGTCTCTTGGCTTTTCACCAGACACACAGGAGGGAACAACTGTCCAGGACAGCATAGCAGAGCTTCTCTCCTAGCCCAGTCCCCACCCGGCAGGCTCCACCCACGTCGGCGACCCCTTCCGTCGCGTCCCCGTGGCCTCCTGCTGGCATTCGGTGTATACATTTTGGAACCCCGCTTCCCCCGGCGCTGGAGGTTTTCCTGGCAGTGGACGCGCTCCCCGAAGTGCATCGGGTGGGTTTCGGCAGGATGCCTATTGGCCGCCTCTGTCCCGGCACTGCCACTGGGGACAACTCCCGAGTGCAGAAAACGCCTCCCCTCCCCCCCAATCCATCGCAACCGCCTTCCCACTCCCGGGCTTGGGCACCTCCCGCCAGTGGCCACCGTCTCCAGAGCAACCAGGAGGGGCGGGGTCGGGGCGAGTCTGCCGGGGGCGGGGTGAGTGGCGCTGGGCGTGGGCGGCCCAGCGGGCCGGGGCGCCTGCGCTTTGCTCCCGGCTTTGCGGGCCTCAGAGAGCGGTGTGCGGCGGCGCGGGAGGCCTAGCGCTTGCCCCTCCCCCTCCCCCACCCCCAGCCCGGGCGCCGTCTGGGCGCCCCGAAAGGAGGGGGTCAGGCGGAGGCAGCGGATGGAGCGAGAGGGGGCTTAGATCCCACAGGGCTGTTGGATGCGGCTCTCCCGCTGGCAGGTGTCGGCACTTTTGCTTCCCTCCGCGGGTGACGACCACGTTCTCCTCCCTCTCAGCTGACCTGGGCCGGTCCAACGAACCTGAGCGCAGGTGGTGCACCTGCGCTGGGGCTCAGGTCCCAGCTGGCACGGGGCCTGTCCAGAGACATGCAGAAGCCTGTCTCCTGAGCGTGCACGCACCCAGTGCCAGGCTCAGCCGCAGCCAAAGTGACGGAAGAAGAGGCATGTGTAGGGAGGCCCCCCTGCAACCGACTCCCCCCACCCACCCCGTACCCCGTGCAAGAGCACGGATTCCCAAGTAGAGCCCACTGGCAGGCCACTGAGGCCCGGAGCCACCTGCCGTCAGCAGCGTAGTCCTGGGTGTCCCCGCAGCCCTCAGGAGCACCAGGGCCTGGGGCTTGATCGACCAGGCAGCTGCGCCTCGGCGAGAAGGCCTATCTGCTTTGGTTTGGAAATCTGGACAGTATCCCTGCGGCATCGCCCGCTATGGTAGCTTGGAACGGCAATCAGTAGGAAAACCACCTGGTTGCGTGGCGTGCTGTGGCAGAGGGAAATGTGCTGAAGATGATGGGTTCTCCCTTTTTTTCCCCCAAAAACGGATGGGTACGACTCGAGTCACTGCCCAGACCACCCATACGTCCGCTTTGGACGGTCACGATGGCCGCTTAGAATATACCCGGTCCATGGAACACCTGGACCTGTAAGCCCACTTGACCGCAGTGCCTGCCTCAGGTGAGCAGAAATGATTTCCACGCAAGTGTCTCACCACCCAATAGGTAAGCAGTTTCGTTTTGCGTCCCGCGGCCCCAGAGCCGAGAGAAACGCTCGTTGGTCGGTACGGTCCCAAAAAGGAGGGCGAGAGGAGGAAGGGCAGGCTCCTTGCTCAGAGTCGTCGGGGTGCTCTGGGGCCCCTCTCGTCCCAGAAAAGAAAGGCAGAGAAAGAGAGGTCATTGACAAGGGAGAGGGAAGACCCTGGGCCTGTCCTCTCCGGGAGACAGGCCTCTGCAGGCCTGGCCGGGAGCCCAGGCCGAAGCCCGCAGGCCACCGGTGGGAAAGGCCGGGGTTCCCCTGACATAAGGTGGAGGTGACGGCGATGGGAGACAGCATGTCTGTGACCATGGCCGTGGGAGAGACCTGCAGGGCAACGCCGGCCGGCCCTAGCTAGGCCCCCCCCGCTGGAGGAGGCCTCGGGGACTTTGGTTGGCGAGGAAACCCCCTCTTCAGACGGGTCTGGCAGCCTGGCCCGACCCAGACCCTTGGCCTGGGCCAGGTGAGCTATGGCATGGAGAGGGGGGCTCTCCCAGCAGCCCCAGAGCTGGCCCACGGGTCCCTTCCCCCACAGCCCCTTCTGCAAGGGGCCCTGCCCCTCCCCCTGCCTTAGAACTCAGCCCTCTGGCCCCCAGCAAGCGTCAGGAAGGAACCATTCCTATCCAACAGTGGCCCCTAGCGGTGGAAGTTTTGGCTCTGACTTTGGGCACCGGAGCCGCTCTCTTGTTCCTGGAGCTTCTTCTGTCTCTTGGCTTTTCACCAGACACACAGGAGGGAACAACTGTCCAGGACAGCATAGCAGAGCTTCTCTCCTAGCCCAGTCCCCACCCGGCAGGCTCCACCCACGTCGGCGACCCCTTCCGTCGCGTCCCCGTGGCCTCCTGCTGGCATTCGGTGTATACATTTTGGAACCCCGCTTCCCCCGGCGCTGGAGGTTTTCCTGGCAGTGGACGCGCTCCCCGAAGTGCATCGGGTGGGTTTCGGCAGGATGCCTATTGGCCGCCTCTGTCCCGGCACTGCCACTGGGGACAACTCCCGAGTGCAGAAAACGCCTCCCCTCCCCCCCAATACATCGCAACCGCCTTCCCACTCCCGGGCTTGGGCACCTCCCGCCAGTGGCCACCGTCTCCAGAGCAACCAGGAGGGGCGGGGTCGGGGCGAGTCTGCCGGGGGCGGGGTGAGTGGCGCTGGGCGTGGGCGGCCCAGCGGGCCGGGGCGCCTGCGCTTTGCTCCCGGCTTTGCGGGCCTCAGAGAGCGGTGTGCGGCGGCGCGGGAGGCCTAGCGCTTGCCCCTCCCCCTCCCCCTCCCCCACCCCCAGCCCGGGCGCCGTCTGGGCGCCCCGAAAGGAGGGGGTCAGGCGGAGGCAGCGGATGGAGCGAGAGGGGGCTTAGATCCCACAGGGCTGTTGGATGCGGCTCTCCCGCTGGCAGGTGTCGGCACTTTTGCTTCCCTCCGCGGGTGACGACCACGTTCTCCTCCCTCTCAGCTGACCTGGGCCGGTCCAACGAACCTGAGCGCAGGTGGTGCACCTGCGCTGGGGCTCAGGTCCCAGCTGGCACGGGGCCTGTCCAGAGACATGCAGAAGCCTGTCTCCTGAGCGTGCACGCACCCAGTGCCAGGCTCAGCCGCAGCCAAAGTGACGGAAGAAGAGGTATGTGTAGGGAGGCCCCCCTGCAACCGACTCCCCCCACCCACCCCGTACCCCGTGCAAGAGCACGGATTCCCAAGTAGAGCCCACTGGCAGGCCACTGAGGCCTGGAGCCACCTGCCGTCAGCAGCGTAGTCCTGGGTGTCCCCGCAGCCCTCAGGAGCACCAGGGCCTGGGGCTTGATCGACCAGGCAGCTGCGCCTCGGCGAGAAGGCCTATCTGCTTTGGTTTGGAAATCTGGACAGTATCCCTGCGGCATCGCCCGCTATGGTAGCTTGGAACGGCAATCAGTAGGAAAACCACCTGGTTGCGTGGCGTGCTGTGGCAGAGGGAAATGTGCCGAAGATGATGGGTTCTCCCTTTTTTTCCCCCAAAAACGGATGGGTACGACTCGAGTCACTGCCCAGACCACCCATACGTCCGCTTTGGACGGTCACGATGGCCGCTTAGAATATACCCGGTCCATGGAACACCTGGACCTGTAAGCCCACTTGAGCGCAGTGCCTGCCTCAGGTGAGCAGAAATGATTTCCACGCAAGTGTCTCACCACCCAATAGGTAAGCAGTTTCGTTTTGCGTCCCGCGGCCCCAGAGCCGAGAGAAACGCTCGTTGGTCGGTACGGTCCCAAAAAGGAGGGCGAGAGGAGGAAGGGCAGGCTCCTTGCTCAGAGTCGTCGGGGTGCTCTGGGGCCCCTCTCGTCCCAGAAAAGAAAGGCAGAGAAAGAGAGGTCATTGACAAGGGAGAGGGAAGACCCTGGGCCTGTCCTCTCCGGGAGACAGGCCTCTGCAGGCCTGGCCGGGAGCCCAGGCCGAAGCCCGCAGGCCACCGGTGGGAAAGGCCGGGGTTCCCCTGACATAAGGTGGAGGTGACGGCGATGGGAGACAGCATGTCTGTGACCATGGCCGTGGGAGAGACCTGCAGGGCAACGCCGGCCGGCCCTAGCTAGGCCCCCCCCGCTGGAGGAGGCCTCGGGGACTTTGGTTGGCGAGGAAACCCCCTCTTCAGACGGGTCTGGCAGCCTGGCCCGACCCAGACCCTTGGCCTGGGCCAGGTGAGCTATGGCATGGAGAGGGGGGCTCTCCCAGCAGCCCCAGAGCTGGCCCACGGGTCCCTTCCCCCACAGCCCCTTCTGCAAGGGGCCCTGCCCCTCCCCCTGCCTTAGAACTCAGCCCTCTGGCCCCCAGCAAGCGTCAGGAAGGAACCATTCCTATCCAACAGTGGCCCCTAGCGGTGGAAGTTTTGGCTCTGACTTTGGGCACCGGAGCCGCTCTCTTGTTCCTGGAGCTTCTTCTGTCTCTTGGCTTTTCACCAGACACACAGGAGGGAACAACTGTCCAGGACAGCATAGCAGAGCTTCTCTCCTAGCCCAGTCCCCACCCGGCAGGCTCCACCCACGTCGGCGACCCCTTCCGTCGCGTCCCCGTGGCCTCCTGCTGGCATTCGGTGTATACATTTTGGAACCCCGCTTCCCCCGGCGCTGGAGGTTTTCCTGGCAGTGGACGCGCTCCCCGAAGTGCATCGGGTGGGTTTCGGCAGGATGCCTATTGGCCGCCTCTGTCCCGGCACTGCCACTGGGGACAACTCCCGAGTGCAGAAAACGCCTCCCCTCCCCCCCAATCCATCGCAACCGCCTTCCCACTCCCGGGCTTGGGCACCTCCCGCCAGTGGCCACCGTCTCCAGAGCAACCAGGAGGGGCGGGTTCGGGGCGAGTCTGCCGGGGGCGGGGTGAGTGGCGCTGGGCGTGGGCGGCCCAGCGGGCCGGGGCGCCTGCGCTTTGCTCCCGGCTTTGCGGGCCTCAGAGAGCGGTGTGCGGCGGCGCGGGAGGCCTAGCGCTTGCCCCTCCCCCTCCCCCACCCCCAGCCCGGGCGCCGTCTGGGCGCCCCGAAAGGAGGGGGTCAGGCGGAGGCAGCGGATGGAGCGAGAGGGGGCTTAGATCCCACAGGGCTGTTGGATGCGGCTCTCCCGCTGGCAGGTGTCGGCACTTTGGCTTCCCTCCGCGGGTGACGACCACGTTCTCCTCCCTCTCAGCTGACCTGGGCCGGTCCAACGAACCTGAGCGCAGGTGGTGCACCTGCGCTGGGGCTCAGGTCCCAGCTGGCACGGGGCCTGTCCAGAGACATGCAGAAGCCTGTCTCCTGAGCGTGCACGCACCCAGTGCCAGGCTCAGCCGCAGCCAAAGTGACGGAAGAAGAGGTATGTGTAGGGAGGCCCCCCTGCAACCGACTCCCCCCACCCACCCCGTACCCCGTGCAAGAGCACGGATTCCCAAGTAGAGCCCACTGGCAGGCCACTGAGGCCTGGAGCCACCTGCCGTCAGCAGCGTAGTCCTGGGTGTCCCCGCAGCCCTCAGGAGCACCAGGGCCTGGGGCTTGATCGACCAGGCAGCTGCGCCTCGGCGAGAAGGCCTATCTGCTTTGGTTTGGAAATCTGGACAGTATCCCTGCGGCATCGCCCGCTATGGTAGCTTGGAACGGCAATCAGTAGGAAAACCACCTGGTTGCGTGGCGTGCTGTGGCAGAGGGAAATGTGCCGAAGATGATGGGTTCTCCCTTTTTTTCCCCCAAAAACGGATGGGTACGACTCGAGTCACTGCCCAGACCACCCATACGTCCGCTTTGGACGGTCACGATGGCCGCTTAGAATATACCCGGTCCATGGAACACCTGGACCTGTAAGCCCACTTGAGCGCAGTGCCTGCCTCAGGTGAGCAGAAATGATTTCCACGCAAGTGTCTCACCACCCAATAGGTAAGCAGTTTCGTTTTGCGTCCCGCGGCCCCAGAGCCGAGAGAAACGCTCGTTGGTCGGTACGGTCCCAAAAAGGAGGGCGAGAGGAGGAAGGGCAGGCTCCTTGCTCAGAGTCGTCGGGGTGCTCTGGGGCCCCTCTCGTCCCAGAAAAGAAAGGCAGAGAAAGAGAGGTCATTGACAAGGGAGAGGGAAGACCCTGGGCCTGTCCTCTCCGGGAGACAGGCCTCTGCAGGCCTGGCCGGGAGCCCAGGCCGAAGCCCGCAGGCCACCGGTGGGAAAGGCCGGGGTTCCCCTGACATAAGGTGGAGGTGACGGCGATGGGAGACAGCATGTCTGTGACCATGGCCGTGGGAGAGACCTGCAGGGCAACGCCGGCCGGCCCTAGCTAGGCCCCCCCCGCTGGAGGAGGCCTCGGGGACTTTGGTTGGCGAGGAAACCCCCTCTTCAGACGGGTCTGGCAGCCTGGCCCGACCCAGACCCTTGGCCTGGGCCAGGTGAGCTATGGCATGGAGAGGGGGGCTCTCCCAGCAGCCCCAGAGCTGGCCCACGGGTCCCTTCCCCCACAGCCCCTTCTGCAAGGGGCCCTGCCCCTCCCCCTGCCTTAGAACTCAGCCCTCTGGCCCCCAGCAAGCGTCAGGAAGGAACCATTCCTATCCAACAGTGGCCCCTAGCGGTGGAAGTTTTGGCTCTGACTTTGGGCACCGGAGCCGCTCTCTTGTTCCTGGAGCTTCTTCTGTCTCTTGGCTTTTCACCAGACACACAGGAGGGAACAACTGTCCAGGACAGCATAGCAGAGCTTCTCTCCTAGCCCAGTCCCCACCCGGCAGGCTCCACCCACGTCGGCGACCCCTTCCGTCGCGTCCCCGTGGCCTCCTGCTGGCATTCGGTGTATACATTTTGGAACCCCGCTTCCCCCGGCGCTGGAGGTTTTCCTGGCAGTGGACGCGCTCCCCGAAGTGCATCGGGTGGGTTTCGGCAGGATGCCTATTGGCCGCCTCTGTCCCGGCACTGCCACTGGGGACAACTCCCGAGTGCAGAAAACGCCTCCCCTCCCCCCCAATCCATCGCAACCGCCTTCCCACTCCCGGGCTTGGGCACCTCCCGCCAGTGGCCACCGTCTCCAGAGCAACCAGGAGGGGCGGGGTCGGGGCGAGTCTGCCGGGGGCGGGGTGAGTGGCGCTGGGCGTGGGCGGCCCAGCGGGCCGGGGCGCCTGCGCTTTGCTCCCGGCTTTGCGGGCCTCAGAGAGCGGTGTGCGGCGGCGCGGGAGGCCTAGCGCTTGCCCCTCCCCCTCCCCCACCCCCAGCCCGGGCGCCGTCTGGGCGCCCCGAAAGGAGGGGGTCAGGCGGAGGCAGCGGATGGAGCGAGAGGGGGCTTAGATCCCACAGGGCTGTTGGATGCGGCTCTCCCGCTGGCAGGTGTCGGCACTTTTGCTTCCCTCCGCGGGTGACGACCACGTTCTCCTCCCTCTCAGCTGACCTGGGCCGGTCCAACGAACCTGAGCGCAGGTGGTGCACCTGCGCTGGGGCTCAGGTCCCAGCTGGCACGGGGCCTGTCCAGAGACATGCAGAAGCCTGTCTCCTGAGCGTGCACGCACCCAGTGCCAGGCTCAGCCGCAGCCAAAGTGACGGAAGAAGAGGCATGTGTAGGGAGGCCCCCCTGCAACCGACTCCCCCCACCCACCCCGTACCCCGTGCAAGAGCACGGATTCCCAAGTAGAGCCCACTGGCAGGCCACTGAGGCCCGGAGCCACCTGCCGTCAGCAGCGTAGTCCTGGGTGTCCCCGCAGCCCTCAGGAGCACCAGGGCCTGGGGCTTGATCGACCAGGCAGCTGCGCCTCGGCGAGAAGGCCTATCTGCTTTGGTTTGGAAATCTGGACAGTATCCCTGCGGCATCGCCCGCTATGGTAGCTTGGAACGGCAATCAGTAGGAAAACCACCTGGTTGCGTGGCGTGCTGTGGCAGAGGGAAATGTGCTGAAGATGATGGGTTCTCCCTTTTTTTCCCCCAAAAACGGATGGGTACGACTCGAGTCACTGCCCAGACCACCCATACGTCCGCTTTGGACGGTCACGATGGCCGCTTAGAATCTACCCGGTCCATGGAACACCTGGACCTGTAAGCCCACTTGAGCGCAGTGCCTGCCTCAGGTGAGCAGAAATGATTTCCACGCAAGTGTCTCACCACCCAATAGGTAAGCAGTTTCGTTTTGCGTCCCGCGGCCCCAGAGCCGAGAGAAACGCTCGTTGGTCGGTACGCTCCCAAAAAGGAGGGCGAGAGGAGGAAGGGCAGGCTCCTTGCTCAGAGTCGTCGGGGTGCTCTGGGGCCCCTCTCGTCCCAGAAAAGAAAGGCAGAGAAAGAGAGGTCATTGACAAGGGAGAGGGAAGACCCTGGGCCTGTCCTCTCCGGGAGACAGGCCTCTGCAGGCCTGGCCGGGAGCCCAGGCCGAAGCCCGCAGGCCACCGGTGGGAAAGGCCGGGGTTCCCCTGACATAAGGTGGAGGTGACGGCGATGGGAGACAGCATGTCTGTGACCATGGCCGTGGGGAGAGACCTGCAGGGCAACGCCGGCCGGCCCTAGCTAGGCCCCCCCCGCTGGAGGAGGCCTCGGGGACTTTGGTTGGCGAGGAAACCCCCTCTTCAGACGGGTCTGGCAGCCTGGCCCGACCCAGACCCTTGGCCTGGGCCAGGTGAGCTATGGCATGGAGAGGGGGGCTCTCCCAGCAGCCCCAGAGCTGGCCCACGGGTCCCTTCCCCCACAGCCCCTTCTGCAAGGGGCCCTGCCCCTCCCCCTGCCTTAGAACTCAGCCCTCTGGCCCCCAGCAAGCGTCAGGAAGGAACCATTCCTATCCAACAGTGGCCCCTAGCGGTGGAAGTTTTGGCTCTGACTTTGGGCACCGGAGCCGCTCTCTTGTTCCTGGAGCTTCTTCTGTCTCTTGGCTTTTCACCAGACACACAGGAGGGAACAACTGTCCAGGACAGCATAGCAGAGCTTCTCTCCTAGCCCAGTCCCCACCCGGCAGGCTCCACCCACGTCGGCGACCCCTTCCGTCGCGTCCCCGTGGCCTCCTGCTGGCATTCGGTGTATACATTTTGGAACCCCGCTTCCCCCGGCGCTGGAGGTTTTCCTGGCAGTGGACGCGCTCCCCGAAGTGCATCGGGTGGGTTTCGGCAGGATGCCTATTGGCCGCCTCTGTCCCGGCACTGCCACTGGGGACAACTCCCGAGTGCAGAAAACGCCTCCCCTCCCCCCCAATCCATCGCAACCCGCCTTCCCACTCCCGGGCTTGGGCACCTCCCGCCAGTGGCCACCGTCTCCAGAGCAACCAGGAGGGGCGGGGTCGGGGCGAGTCTGCCGGGGGCGGGGTGAGTGGCGCTGGGCGTGGGCGGCCCAGCGGGCCGGGGCGCCTGCGCTTTGCTCCCGGCTTTGCGGGCCTCAGAGAGCGGTGTGCGGCGGCGCGGGAGGCCTAGCGCTTGCCCCTCCCCCTCCCCCTCCCCCACCCCCAGCCCAGGCGCCGTCTGGGCGCCCCGAAAGGAGGGGGTCAGGCGGAGGCAGCGGATGGAGCGAGAGGGGGCTTAGATCCCACAGGGCTGTTGGATGCGGCTCTCCCGCTGGCAGGTGTCGGCACTTTTGCTTCCCTCCGCGGGTGACGACCACGTTCTCCTCCCTCTCAGCTGACCTGGGCCGGTCCAACGAACCTGAGCGCAGGTGGTGCACCTGCGCTGGGGCTCAGGTCCCAGCTGGCACGGGGCCTGTCCAGAGACATGCAGAAGCCTGTCTCCTGAGCGTGCACGCACCCAGTGCCAGGCTCAGCCGCAGCCAAAGTGACGGAAGAAGAGGTATGTGTAGGGAGGCCCCCCTGCAACCGACTCCCCCCACCCACCCCGTACCCCGTGCAAGAGCACGGATTCCCAAGTAGAGCCCACTGGCAGGCCACTGAGGCCTGGAGCCACCTGCCGTCAGCAGCGTAGTCCTGGGTGTCCCCGCAGCCCTCAGGAGCACCAGGGCCTGGGGCTTGATCGACCAGGCAGCTGCGCCTCGGCGAGAAGGCCTATCTGCTTTGGTTTGGAAATCTGGACAGTATCCCTGCGGCATCGCCCGCTATGGTAGCTTGGAACGGCAATCAGTAGGAAAACCACCTGGTTGCGTGGCGTGCTGTGGCAGAGGGAAATGTGCCGAAGATGATGGGTTCTCCCTTTTTTTCCCCCAAAAACGGATGGGTACGACTCGAGTCACTGCCCAGACCACCCATACGTCCGCTTTGGACGGTCACGATGGCCGCTTAGAATATACCCGGTCCATGGAACACCTGGACCTGTAAGCCCACTTGAGCGCAGTGCCTGCCTCAGGTGAGCAGAAATGATTTCCACGCAAGTGTCTCACCACCCAATAGGTAAGCAGTTTCGTTTTGCGTCCCGCGGCCCCAGAGCCGAGAGAAACGCTCGTTGGTCGGTACGCTCCCAAAAAGGAGGGCGAGAGGAGGAAGGGCAGGCTCCTTGCTCAGAGTCGTCGGGGTGCTCTGGGGCCCCTCTCGTCCCAGAAAAGAAAGGCAGAGAAAGAGAGGTCATTGACAAGGGAGAGGGAAGACCCTGGGCCTGTCCTCTCCGGGAGACAGGCCTCTGCAGGCCTGGCCGGGAGCCCAGGCCGAAGCCCGCAGGCCACCGGTGGGAAAGGCCGGGGTTCCCCTGACATAAGGTGGAGGTGACGGCGATGGGAGACAGCATGTCTGTGACCATGGCCGTGGGAGAGACCTGCAGGGCAACGCCGGCCGGCCCTAGCTAGGCCCCCCCCGCTGGAGGAGGCCTCGGGGACTTTGGTTGGCGAGGAAACCCCCTCTTCAGACGGGTCTGGCAGCCTGGCCCGACCCAGACCCTTGGCCTGGGCCAGGTGAGCTATGGCATGGAGAGGGGGGCTCTCCCAGCAGCCCCAGAGCTGGCCCACGGGTCCCTTCCCCCACAGCCCCTTCTGCAAGGGGCCCTGCCCCTCCCCCTGCCTTAGAACTCAGCCCTCTGGCCCCCAGCAAGCGTCAGGAAGGAACCATTCCTATCCAACAGTGGCCCCTAGCGGTGGAAGTTTTGGCTCTGACTTTGGGCACCGGAGCCGCTCTCTTGTTCCTGGAGCTTCTTCTGTCTCTTGGCTTTTCACCAGACACACAGGAGGGAACAACTGTCCAGGACAGCATAGCAGAGCTTCTCTCCTAGCCCAGTCCCCACCCGGCAGGCTCCACCCACGTCGGCGACCCCTTCCGTCGCGTCCCCGTGGCCTCCTGCTGGCATTCGGTGTATACATTTTGGAACCCCGCTTCCCCCGGCGCTGGAGGTTTTCCTGGCAGTGGACGCGCTCCCCGAAGTGCATCGGGTGGGTTTCGGCAGGATGCCTATTGGCCGCCTCTGTCCCGGCACTGCCACTGGGGACAACTCCCGAGTGCAGAAAACGCCTCCCCTCCCCCCCAATCCATCGCAACCGCCTTCCCACTCCCGGGCTTGGGCACCTCCCGCCAGTGGCCACCGTCTCCAGAGCAACCAGGAGGGGCGGGGTTGGGGCGAGTCTGCCGGGGGCGGGGTGAGTGGCGCTGGGCGTGGGCGGCCCAGCGGGCCGGGGCGCCTGCGCTTTGCTCCCGGCTTTGCGGGCCTCAGAGAGCGGTGTGCGGCGGCGCGGGAGGCCTAGCGCTTGCCCCTCCCCCTCCCCCTCCCCCACCCCCAGCCCGGGCGCCGTCTGGGCGCCCCGAAAGGAGGGGGTCAGGCGGAGGCAGCGGATGGAGCGAGAGGGGGCTTAGATCCCACACGGCTGTTGGATGCGGCTCTCCCGCTGGCAGGTGTCGGCACTTTTGCTTCCCTCCGCGGGTGACGACCACGTTCTCCTCCCTCTCAGCTGACCTGGGCCGGTCCAACGAACCTGAGCGCAGGTGGTGCACCTGCGCTGGGGCTCAGGTCCCAGCTGGCACGGGGCCTGTCCAGAGACATGCAGAAGCCTGTCTCCTGAGCGTGCACGCACCCAGTGCCAGGCTCAGCCGCAGCCAAAGTGACGGAAGAAGAGGTATGTGTAGGGAGGCCCCCCTGCAACCGACTCCCCCCACCCACCCCGTACCCCGTGCAAGAGCACGGATTCCCAAGTAGAGCCCACTGGCAGGCCACTGAGGCCCGGAGCCACCTGCCGTCAGCAGCGTAGTCCTGGGTGTCCCCGCAGCCCTCAGGAGCACCAGGGCCTGGGGCTTGATCGACCAGGCAGCTGCGCCTCGGCGAGAAGGCCTATCTGCTTTGGTTTGGAAATCTGGACAGTATCCCTGCGGCATCGCCCGCTATGGTAGCTTGGAACGGCAATCAGTAGGAAAACCACCTGGTTGCGTGGCGTGCTGTGGCAGAGGGAAATGTGCCGAAGATGATGGGTTCTCCCTTTTTTTCCCCCCAAAAACGGATGGGTACGACTCGAGTCACTGCCCAGACCACCCATACGTCCGCTTTGGACGGTCACGATGGCCGCTTAGAATATACCCGGTCCATGGAACACCTGGACCTGTAAGCCCACTTGAGCGCAGTGCCTGCCTCAGGTGAGCAGAAATGATTTCCACGCAAGTGTCTCACCACCCAATAGGTAAGCAGTTTCGTTTTGCGTCCCGCGGCCCCAGAGCCGAGAGAAACGCTCGTTGGTCGGTACGGTCCCAAAAAGGAGGGCGAGAGGAGGAAGGGCAGGCTCCTTGCTCAGAGTCGTCGGGGTGCTCTGGGGCCCCTCTCGTCCCAGAAAAGAAAGGCAGAGAAAGAGAGGTCATTGACAAGGGAGAGGGAAGACCCTGGGCCTGTCCTCTCCGGGAGACAGGCCTCTGCAGGCCTGGCCGGGAGCCCAGGCCGAAGCCCGCAGGCCACCGGTGGGAAAGGCCGGGGTTCCCCTGACATAAGGTGGAGGTGACGGCGATGGGAGACAGCATGTCTGTGACCATGGCCGTGGGAGAGACCTGCAGGGCAACGCCGGCCGGCCCTAGCTAGGCCCCCCCCGCTGGAGGAGGCCTCGGGGACTTTGGCTGGCGAGGAAACCCCCTCTTCAGACGGGTCTGGCAGCCTGGCCCGACCCAGACCCTTGGCCTGGGCCAGGTGAGCTATGGCATGGAGAGGGGGGCTCTCCCAGCAGCCCCAGAGCTGGCCCACGGGTCCCTTCCCCCACAGCCCCTTCTGCAAGGGGCCCTGCCCCTCCCCCTGCCTTAGAACTCAGCCCTCTGGCCCCCAGCAAGCGTCAGGAAGGAACCATTCCTATCCAACAGTGGCCCCTAGCGGTGGAAGTTTTGGCTCTGACTTTGGGCACCGGAGCCGCTCTCTTGTTCCTGGAGCTTCTTCTGTCTCTTGGCTTTTCACCAGACACACAGGAGGGAACAACTGTCCAGGACAGCATAGCAGAGCTTCTCTCCTAGCCCAGTCCCCACCCGGCAGGCTCCACCCACGTCGGCGACCCCTTCCGTCGCGTCCCCGTGGCCTCCTGCTGGCATTCGGTGTATACATTTTGGAACCCCGCTTTCCCCCGGCGCTGGAGGTTTTCCTGGCAGTGGACGCGCTCCCCGAAGTGCATCGGGTGGGTTTCGGCAGGATGCCTATTGGCCGCCTCTGTCCCGGCACTGCCACTGGGGACAACTCCCGAGTGCAGAAAACGCCTCCCCTCCCCCCCAATCCATCGCAACCGCCTTCCCACTCCCGGGCTTGGGCACCTCCCGCCAGTGGCCACCGTCTCCAGAGCAACCAGGAGGGGCGGGGTCGGGGCGAGTCTGCCGGGGGCGGGGTGAGTGGCGCTGGGCGTGGGCGGCCCAGCGGGCCGGGGCGCCTGCGCTTTGCTCCCCGGCTTTGCGGGCCTCAGAGAGCGGTGTGCGGCGGCGCGGGAGGCCTAGCGCTTGCCCCTCCCCCTCCCCCTCCCCCACCCCCAGCCCGGGCGCCGTCTGGGCGCCCCGAAAGGAGGGGGTCAGGCGGAGGCAGCGGATGGAGCGAGAGGGGGCTTAGATCCCACAGGGCTGTTGGATGCGGCTCTCCCGCTGGCAGGTGTCGGCACTTTTGCTTCCCTCCGCGGGTGACGACCACGTTCTCCTCCCTCTCAGCTGACCTGGGCCGGTCCAACGAACCTGAGCGCAGGTGGTGCACCTGCGCTGGGGCTCAGGTCCCAGCTGGCACGGGGCCTGTCCAGAGACATGCAGAAGCCTGTCTCCTGAGCGTGCACGCACCCAGTGCCAGGCTCAGCCGCAGCCAAAGTGACGGAAGAAGAGGCATGTGTAGGGAGGCCCCCCTGCAACCGACTCCCCCCACCCACCCCGTACCCCGTGCAAGAGCACGGATTCCCAAGTAGAGCCCACTGGCAGGCCACTGAGGCCCGGAGCCACCTGCCGTCAGCAGCGTAGTCCTGGGTGTCCCCGCAGCCCTCAGGAGCACCAGGGCCTGGGGCTTGATCGACCAGGCAGCTGCGCCTCGGCGAGAAGGCCTATCTGCTTTGGTTTGGAAATCTGGACAGTATCCCTGCGGCATCGCCCGCTATGGTAGCTTGGAACGGCAATCAGTAGGAAAACCACCTGGTTGCGTGGCGTGCTGTGGCAGAGGGAAATGTGCCGAAGATGATGGGTTCTCCCTTTTTTTCCCCCAAAAACGGATGGGTACGACTCGAGTCACTGCCCAGACCACCCATACGTCCGCTTTGGACGGTCACGATGGCCGCTTAGAATATACCCGGTCCATGGAACACCTGGACCTGTAAGCCCACTTGAGCGCAGTGCCTGCCTCAGGTGAGCAGAAATGATTTCCACGCAAGTGTCTCACCACCCAATAGGTAAGCAGTTTCGTTTTGCGTCCCGTGGCCCCAAGCCGAGAGAAACGCTCGTTGGTCGGTACGGTCCCAAAAAGGAGGGCGAGAGGAGGAAGGGCAGGCTCCTTGCTCAGAGTCGTCGGGGTGCTCTGGGGCCCCTCTCGTCCCAGAAAAGAAAGGCAGAGAGAGGTCATTGACAAGGGAGAGGGAAGACCCTGGGCCTGTCCTCTCCGGGAGACAGGCCTCTGCAGGCCTGGCCGGGAGCCCAGGCCGAAGCCCGCAGGCCACCGGTGGGAAAGGCCGGGGTTCCCCTGACATAAGGTGGAGGTGACGGCGATGGGAGACAGCATGTCTGTGACCATGGCCGTGGGAGAGACCTGCAGGGCAACGCCGGCCGGCCCTAGCTAGGCCCCCCCCGCTGGAGGAGGCCTCGGGGACTTTGGCTGGCGAGGAAACCCCCTCTTCAGACGGGTCTAGCAGCCTGGCCCAACCCAGACCCTTGGCCTGGGCCAGGTGAGCTATGGCATGGAGAGGGGGGCTCTCCCAGCAGCCCCAGAGCTGACCCACGGGTCCCTTCCCCCACAGCCCCTTCTGCAAGGGGCCCTGCCCCTCCCCCTGCCTTAGAACTCAGCCCTCTGGCCCCCAGCAAGCGTCAGGAAGGAACTATTCCTATCCAACAGTGGCCCCTAGCGGTGGAAGTTTTGGCTCTGACTTTGCACCGGAGCCGCTCTCTTGTTCCTGGAGCTTCTTCTGTCTCTTGGCTTTTCACCAGACACACAGGAGGGAACAACTGTCCAGGACAGCATAGCAGAGCTTCTCTCCTAGCCCAGTCCCCACCCGGCAGGCTCCACCCACGTCGGCGACCCCTTCCGTCGCGTCCCCGTGGCCTCCTGCTGGCATTCGGTGTATACATTTTGGAACCCCGCTTCCCCCGGCGCTGGAGGTTTTCCTGGCAGTGGACGCGCTCCCCGAAGTGCATCGGGTGGGTTTCGGCAGGATGCCTATTGGCCGCCTCTGTCCCGGCACTGCCACTGGGGACAACTCCCGAGTGCAGAAAACGCCTCCCCTCCCCCCCAATCCATCGCAACCGCCTTCCCACTCCCGGGCCTGGGCACCTCCCGCCAGTGGCCACCGTCTCCAGAGCAACCAGGAGGGGCGGGGTCGGGGCGAGTCTGCCGGGGGCGGGGTGAGTGGCGCTGGGCGTGGGCGGCCCAGCGGGCCGGGGCGCCTGCGCTTTGCTCCCGGCTTTGCGGGCCTCAGAGAGCGGTGTGCGGCGGCGCGGGAGGCCTAGCGCTTGCCCCTCCCCCCTCCCCCACCCCCAGCCCGGGCGCCGTCTGGGCGCCCCGAAAGGAGGGGGTCAGGCGGAGGCAGCGGATGGAGCGAGAGGGGGCTTAGATCCCACAGGGCTGTTGGATGCGGCTCTCCCGCTGGCAGGTGTCGGCACTTTTGCTTCCCTCCGCGGGTGACGACCACGTTCTCCTCCCTCTCAGCTGACCTGGGCCGGTCCAACGAACCTGAGCGCAGGTGGTGCACCTGCGCTGGGGCTCAGGTCCCAGCTGGCACGGGGCCTGTCCAGAGACATGCAGAAGCCTGTCTCCTGAGCGTGCACGCACCCAGTGCCAGGCTCAGCCGCAGCCAAAGTGACGGAAGAAGAGGCATGTGTAGGGAGGCCCCCCTGCAACCGACTCCCCCCCACCCACCCCGTACCCCGTGCAAGAGCACGGATTCCCAAGTAGAGCCCACTGGCAGGCCACTGAGGCCCGGAGCCACCTGCCGTCAGCAGCGTAGTCCTGGGTGTCCCCCGCAGCCCTCAGGAGCACCAGGGCCTGGGGCTTGATCGACCAGGCAGCTGCGCCTCGGCGAGAAGGCCTATCTGCTTTGGTTTGGAAATCTGGACAGTATCCCTGCGGCATCGCCCGCTATGGTAGCTTGGAACGGCAATCAGTAGGAAAACCACCTGGTTGCGTGGCGTGCTGTGGCAGAGGGAAATGTGCCGAAGATGATGGGTTCTCCCTTTTTTTCCCCCAAAAACGGATGGGTACGACTCGAGTCACTGCCCAGACCACCCATACGTCCGCTTTGGACGGTCACGATGGCCGCTTAGAATATACCCGGTCCATGGAACACCTGGACCTGTAAGCCCACTTGACCGCAGTGCCTGCCTCAGGTGAGCAGAAATGATTTCCACGCAAGTGTCTCACCACCCAATAGGTAAGCAGTTTCGTTTTGCGTCCCGCGGCCCCAGAGCCGAGAGAAACGCTCGTTGGTCGGTACGGTCCCAAAAAGGAGGGCGAGAGGAGGAAGGGCAGGCTCCTTGCTCAGAGTCGTCGGGGTGCTCTGGGGCCACTCTCGTCCCAGAAAAGAAAGGCAGAGAAAGAGAGGTCATTGACAAGGGAGAGGGAAGACCCTGGGCCTGTCCTCTCCGGGAGACAGGCCTCTGCAGGCCTGGCCGGGAGCCCAGGCCGAAGCCCGCAGGCCACCGGTGGGAAAGGCCGGGGTTCCCCTGACATAAGGTGGAGGTGACGGCGATGGGAGACAGCATGTCTGTGACCATGGCCGTGGGAGAGACCTGCAGGGCAACGCCGGCCGGCCCTAGCTAGGCCCCCCCCGCTGGAGGAGGCCTCGGGGACTTTGGTTGGCGAGGAAACCCCCTCTTCAGACGGGTCTGGCAGCCTGGCCCCGACCCAGACCCTTGGCCTGGGCCAGGTGAGCTATGGCATGGAGAGGGGGGCTCTCCCAGCAGCCCCAGAGCTGGCCCACGGGTCCCTTCCCCCACAGCCCCTTCTGCAAGGGGCCCTGCCCCTCCCCCTGCCTTAGAACTCAGCCCTCTGGCCCCCAGCAAGCGTCAGGAAGGAACCATTCCTATCCAACAGTGGCCCCTAGCGGTGGAAGTTTTGGCTCTGACTTTGGGCACCGGAGCCGCTCTCTTGTTCCTGGAGCTTCTTCTGTCTCTTGGCTTTTCACCAGACACACAGGAGGGAACAACTGTCCAGGACAGCATAGCAGAGCTTCTCTCCTAGCCCAGTCCGCACCCGGCAGGCTCCACCCACGTCGGCGACCCCTTCCGTCGCGTCCCCGTGGCCTCCTGCTGGCATTCGGTGTATACATTTTGGAACCCCGCTTCCCCCGGCGCTGGAGGTTTTCCTGGCAGTGGACGCGCTCCCCGAAGTGCATCGGGTGGGTTTCGGCAGGATGCCTATTGGCCGCCTCTGTCCCGGCACTGCCACTGGGGACAACTCCCGAGTGCAGAAAACGCCTCCCCTCCCCCCCAATCCATCGCAACCGCCTTCCCACTCCCGGGCTTGGGCACCTCCCGCCAGTGGCCACCGTCTCCAGAGCAACCAGGAGGGGCGGGGTCGGGGCGAGTCTGCCGGGGGCGGGGTGAGTGGCGCTGGGCGTGGGCGGCCCAGCGGGCCGGGGCGCCTGCGCTTTGCTCCCGGCTTTGCGGGCCTCAGAGAGCGGTGTGCGGCGGCGCGGGAGGCCTAGCGCTTGCCCCTCCCCCCCCCCCACCCCCAGCCCGGGCGCCGTCTGGGCGCCCCGAAAGGAGGGGGTCAGGCGGAGGCAGCGGATGGAGCGAGAGGGGCCTTAGATCCCACAGGGCTGTTGGATGCGGCTCTCCCCGCTGGCAGGTGTCGGCACTTTTGCTTCCCTCCGCGGGTGACGACCACGTTCTCCTCCCTCTCAGCTGACCTGGGCCGGTCCAACGAACCTGAGCGCAGGTGGTGCACCTGCGCTGGGGCTCAGGTCCCAGCTGGCACGGGGCCTGTCCAGAGACATGCAGAAGCCTGTCTCCTGAGCGTGCACGCACCCAGTGCCAGGCTCAGCCGCAGCCAAAGTGACGGAAGAAGAGGCATGTGTAGGGAGGCCCCCCTGCAACCGACTCCCCCCCACCCACCCCGTACCCCGTGCAAGAGCATGGATTCCCAAGTAGAGCCCACTGGCAGGCCACTGAGGCCCGGAGCCACCTGCCGTCAGCAGCGTAGTCCTGGGTGTCCCCGCAGCCCTCAGGAGCACCAGGGCCTGGGGCTTGATCGACCAGGCAGCTGCGCCTCGGCGAGAAGGCCTATCTGCTTTGGTTTGGAAATCTGGACAGTATCCCTGCGGCATCGCCCGCTATGGTAGCTTGGAACGGCAATCAGTAGGAAAACCACCTGGTTGCGTGGTGTGCTGTGGCAGAGGGAAATGTGCCGAAGATGATGGGTTCTCCCTTTTTTTCCCCCAAAAACGGATGGGTACGACTCGAGTCACTGCCCAGACCACCCATACGTCCGCTTTGGACGGTCACGATGGCCGCTTAGAATATACCCGGTCCATGGAACACCTGGACCTGTAAGCCCACTTGACCGCAGTGCCTGCCTCAGGTGAGCAGAAATGATTTCCACGCAAGTGTCTCACCACCCAATAGGTAAGCAGTTTCGTTTTGCGTCCCGCGGCCCCAGAGCCGAGAGAAACGCTCGTTGGTCGGTACGGTCCCAAAAAGGAGGGCGAGAGGAGGAAGGGCAGGCTCCTTGCTCAGAGTCGTCGGGGTGCTCTGGGGCCCCTCTCGTCCCAGAAAAGAAAGGCAGAGAAAGAGAGGTCATTGACAAGGGAGAGGGAAGACCCTGGGCCTGTCCTCTCCGGGAGACAGGCCTCTGCAGGCCTGGCCGGGAGCCCAGGCCGAAGCCCGCAGGCCACCGGTGGGAAAGGCCGGGGTTGCCCTGACATAAGGTGGAGGTGACGGCAATGGGAGACAGCATGTCTGTGACCATGGCCGTGGGAGAGACCTGCAGGGCAACGCCGGCCGGCCCTAGCTAGGCCCCCCCCCGCTGGAGGAGGCCTCGGGGACTTTGGTTGGCGAGGAAACCCCCTCTTCAGACGGGTCTGGCAGCCTGGCCCGACCCAGACCCTTGGCCTGGGCCAGGTGAGCTATGGCATGGAGAGGGGGACTCTCCCAGCAGCCCCAGAGCTGGCCCACGGGTCCCTTCCCCCACAGCCCCTTCTGCAAGGGGCCCTGCCCCTCCCCCTGCCTTAGAACTCAGCCCTCTGGCCCCCAGCAAGCGTCAGGAAGGAACCATTCGTATCCAACAGTGGCCCCTAGCGGTGGAAGTTTTGGCTCTGACTTTGGGCACCGGAGCCGCTCTCTTGTTCCTGGAGCTTCTTCTGTCTCTTGGCTTTTCACCAGACACACAGGAGGGAACAACTGTCCAGGACAGCATAGCAGAGCTTCTCTCCTAGCCCAGTCCCCACCCGGCAGGCTCCACCCACGTCGGCGACCCCTTCCGTCGCGTCCCCGTGGCCTCCTGCTGGCATTCGGTGTATACATTTTGGAACCCCGCTTCCCCCCGGCGCTGGAGGTTTTCCTGGCAGTGGACGCGCTCCCCGAAGTGCATCGGGTGGGTTTCGGCAGGATGCCTATTGGCCGCCTCTGTCCCGGCACTGCCACTGGGGACAACTCCCGAGTGCAGAAAACGCCTCCCCTCCCCCCCAATCCATCGCAACCGCCTTCCCACTCCCGGGCTTGGGCACCTCCCGCCAGTGGCCACCGTCTCCAGAGCAACCAGGAGGGGCGGGGTCGGGGCGAGTCTGCCGGGGGCGGGGTGAGTGGCGCTGGGCGTGGGCGGCCCAGCGGGCCGGGGCGCCTGCGCTTTGCTCCCGGCTTTGCGGGCCTCAGAGAGCGGTGTGCGGCGGCGCGGGAGGCCTAGCGCTTGCCCCTCCCCCTCCCCCACCCCCAGCCCGGGCGCCGTCTGGGCGCCCCGAAAGGAGGGGGTCAGGCGGAGGCAGCGGATGGAGCGAGAGGGGCCTTAGATCCCACAGGGCTGTTGGATGCGGCTCTCCCGCTGGCAGGTGTCGGCACTTTTGCTTCCCTCCGCGGGTGACGACCACGTTCTCCTCCCTCTCAGCTGACCTGGGCCGGTCCAACGAACCTGAGCGCAGGTGGTGCACCTGCGCTGGGGCTCAGGTCCCAGCTGGCACGGGGCCTGTCCAGAGACATGCAGAAGCCTGTCTCCTGAGCGTGCACGCACCCAGTGCCAGGCTCAGCCGCAGCCAAAGTGACGGAAGAAGAGGTATGTGTAGGGAGGCCCCCCTGCAACCGACTCCCCCCACCCACCCCGTACCCCGTGCAAGAGCACGGATTCCCAAGTAGAGCCCACTGGCAGGCCACTGAGGCCCGGAGCCACCTGCCGTCAGCAGCGTAGTCCTGGGTGTCCCCGCAGCCCTCAGGAGCACCAGGGCCTGGGGCTTGATCGACCAGGCAGCTGCGCCTCGGCGAGAAGGCCTATCTGCTTTGGTTTGGAAATCTGGACAGTATCCCTGCGGCATCGCCCGCTATGGTAGCTTGGAACGGCAATCAGTAGGAAAACCACCTGGTTGCGTGGCGTGCTGTGGCAGAGGGAAATGTGCCGAAGATGATGGGTTCTCCCTTTTTTTCCCCCAAAAACGGATGGGTACGACTCGAGTCACTGCCCAGACCACCCATACGTCCGCTTTGGACGGTCACGATGGCCGCTTAGAATATACCCGGTCCATGGAACACCTGGACCTGTAAGCCCACTTGAGCGCAGTGCCTGCCTCAGGTGAGCAGAAATGATTTCCACGCAAGTGTCTCACCACCCAATAGGTAAGCAGTTTCGTTTTGCGTCCCGCGGCCCCAGAGCCGAGAGAAACGCTCGTTGGTCGGTACGGTCCCAAAAAGGAGGGCGAGAGGAGGAAGGGCAGGCTCCTTGCTCAGAGTCGTCGGGGTGCTCTGGGGCCCCTCTCGTCCCAGAAAAGAAAGGCAGAGAAAGAGAGGTCATTGACAAGGGAGAGGGAAGACCCTGGGCCTGTCCTCTCCGGGAGACAGGCCTCTGCAGGCCTGGCCGGGAGCCCAGGCCGAAGCCCGCAGGCCACCGGTGGGAAAGGCCGGGGTTCCCCTGACATAAGGTGGAGGTGACGGCGATGGGAGACAGCATGTCTGTGACCATGGCCGTGGGAGAGACCTGCAGGGCAACGCCGGCCGGCCCTAGCTAGGCCCCCCCCGCTGGAGGAGGCCTCGGGGACTTTGGCTGGCGAGGAAACCCCCTCTTCAGACGGGTCTGGCAGCCTGGCCCGACCCAGACCCTTGGCCTGGGCCAGGTGAGCTATGGCATGGAGAGGGGGGCTCTCCCAGCAGCCCCAGAGCTGGCCCACGGGTCCCTTCCCCCACAGCCCCTTCTGCAAGGGGCCCTGCCCCTCCCCCTGCCTTAGAACTCAGCCCTCTGGCCCCCAGCAAGCGTCAGGAAGGAACCATTCCTATCCAACAGTGGCCCCTAGCGGTGGAAGTTTTGGCTCTGACTTTGGGCACCGGAGCCGCTCTCTTGTTCCTGGAGCTTCTTCTGTCTCTTGGCTTTTCACCAGACACACAGGAGGGAACAACTGTCCAGGACAGCATAGCAGAGCTTCTCTCCTAGCCCAGTCCCCACCCGGCAGGCTCCACCCACGTCGGCGACCCCTTCCGTCGCGTCCCCGTGGCCTCCTGCTGGCATTCGGTGTATACATTTTGGAACCCCGCTTCCCCCGGCGCTGGAGGTTTTCCTGGCAGTGGACGCGCTCCCCGAAGTGCATCGGGTGGGTTTCGGCAGGATGCCTATTGGCCGCCTCTGTCCCGGCACTGCCACTGGGGACAACTCCCGAGTGCAGAAAACGCCTCCCCTCCCCCCCAATCCATCGCAACCGCCTTCCCACTCCCGGGCTTGGGCACCTCCCGCCAGTGGCCACCGTCTCCAGAGCAACCAGGAGGGGCGGGGTCGGGGCGAGTCTGCCGGGGGCGGGGTGAGTGGCGCTGGGCGTGGGCGGCCCAGCGGGCCGGGGCGCCTGCGCTTTGCTCCCGGCTTTGCGGGCCTCAGAGAGCGGTGTGCGGCGGCGCGGGAGGCCTAGCGCTTGCCCCTCCCCCTCCCCCTCCCCCACCCCCAGCCCGGGCGCCGTCTGGGCGCCCCGAAAGGAGGGGGTCAGGCGGAGGCAGCGGATGGAGCGAGAGGGGGCTTAGATCCCACAGGGCTGTTGGATGCGGCTCTCCCGCTGGCAGGTGTCGGCACTTTTGCTTCCCTCCGCGGGTGACGACCACGTTCTCCTCCCTCTCAGCTGACCTGGGCCGGTCCAACGAACCTGAGCGCAGGTGGTGCACCTGCGCTGGGGCTCAGGTCCCAGCTGGCACGGGGCCTGTCCAGAGACATGCAGAAGCCTGTCTCCTGAGCGTGCACGCACCCAGTGCCAGGCTCAGCCGCAGCCAAAGTGACGGAAGAAGAGGCATGTGTAGGGAGGCCCCCCTGCAACCGACTCCCCCCACCCACCCCGTACCCCGTGCAAGAGCACGGATTCCCAAGTAGAGCCCACTGGCAGGCCACTGAGGCCCGGAGCCACCTGCCGTCAGCAGCGTAGTCCTGGGTGTCCCCGCAGCCCTCAGGAGCACCAGGGCCTGGGGCTTGATCGACCAGGCAGCTGCGCCTCGGCGAGAAGGCCTATCTGCTTTGGTTTGGAAATCTGGACAGTATCCCTGCGGCATCGCCCGCTATGGTAGCTTGGAACGGCAATCAGTAGGAAAACCACCTGGTTGCGTGGCGTGCTGTGGCAGAGGGAAATGTGCCGAAGATGATGGGTTCTCCCTTTTTTTCCCCCAAAAACGGATGGGTACGACTCGAGTCACTGCCCAGACCACCCATACGTCCGCTTTGGACGGTCACGATGGCCGCTTAGAATATACCCGGTCCATGGAACACCTGGACCTGTAAGCCCACTTGAGCGCAGTGCCTGCCTCAGGTGAGCAGAAATGATTTCCACGCAAGTGTCTCACCACCCAATAGGTAAGCAGTTTCGTTTTGCGTCCCGCGGCCCCAGAGCCGAGAGAAACGCTCGTTGGTCGGTACGGTCCCAAAAAGGAGGGCGAGAGGAGGAAGGGCAGGCTCCTTGCTCAGAGTCGTCGGGGTGCTCTGGGGCCCCTCTCGTCCCAGAAAAGAAAGGCAGAGAAAGAGAGGTCATTGACAAGGGAGAGGGAAGACCCTGGGCCTGTCCTCTCCGGGAGACAGGCCTCTGCAGGCCTGGCCGGGAGCCCAGGCCGAAGCCCGCAGGCCACCGGTGGGAAAGGCCGGGGTTCCCCTGACATAAGGTGGAGGTGACGGCGATGGGAGACAGCATGTCTGTGACCATGGCCGTGGGAGAGACCTGCAGGGCAACGCCGGCCGGCCCTAGCTAGGCCCCCCCCGCTGGAGGAGGCCTCGGGGACTTTGGTTGGTGAGGAAACCCCCTCTTCAGACGGGTCTGGCAGCCTGGCCCGACCCAGACCCTTGGCCTGGGCCAGGTGAGCTATGGCATGGAGAGGGGGGCTCTCCCAGCAGCCCCAGAGCTGGCCCACGGGTCCCTTCCCCCACAGCCCCTTCTGCAAGGGGCCCTGCCCCTCCCCCTGCCTTAGAACTCAGCCCTCTGGCCCCCAGCAAGCGTCAGGAAGGAACCATTCCTATCCAACAGTGGCCCCTAGCGGTGGAAGTTTTGGCTCTGACTTTGGGCACCGGAGCCGCTCTCTTGTTCCTGGAGCTTCTTCTGTCTCTTGGCTTTTCACCAGACACACAGGAGGGAACAACTGTCCAGGACAGCATAGCAGAGCTTCTCTCCTAGCCCAGTCCCCACCCGGCAGGCTCCACCCACGTCGGCGACCCCTTCCGTCGCGTCCCCGTGGCCTCCTGCTGGCATTCGGTGTATACATTTTGGAACCCCGCTTCCCCCGGCGCTGGAGGTTTTCCTGGCAGTGGACGCGCTCCCCGAAGTGCATCGGGTGGGTTTCGGCAGGATGCCTATTGGCCGCCTCTGTCCCGGCACTGCCACTGGGGACAACTCCCGAGTGCAGAAAACGCCTCCCCTCCCCCCCAATCCATCGCAACCGCCTTCCCACTCCCGGGCTTGGGCACCTCCCGCCAGTGGCCACCGTCTCCAGAGCAACCAGGAGGGGCGGGGTCGGGGCGAGTCTGCCGGGGGCGGGGTGAGTGGCGCTGGGCGTGGGCGGCCCAGCGGGCCGGGGCGCCTGCGCTTTGCTCCCGGCTTTGCGGGCCTCAGAGAGCGGTGTGCGGCGGCGCGGGAGGCCTAGCGCTTGCCCCTCCCCCTCCCCCACCCCCAGCCCGGGCGCCGTCTGGGCGCCCCGAAAGGAGGGGGTCAGGCGGAGGCAGCGGATGGAGCGAGAGGGGGCTTAGATCCCACAGGGCTGTTGGATGCGGCTCTCCCGCTGGCAGGTGTCGGCACTTTGGCTTCCCTCCGCGGGTGACGACCACGTTCTCCTCCCTCTCAGCTGACCTGGGCCGGTCCAACGAACCTGAGCGCAGGTGGTGCACCTGCGCTGGGGCTCAGGTCCCAGCTGGCACGGGGCCTGTCCAGAGACATGCAGAAGCCTGTCTCCTGAGCGTGCACGCACCCAGTGCCAGGCTCAGCCGCAGCCAAAGTGACGGAAGAAGAGGCATGTGTAGGGAGGCCCCCCTGCAACCGACTCCCCCCACCCACCCCGTACCCCGTGCAAGAGCACGGATTCCCAAGTAGAGCCCACTGGCAGGCCACTGAGGCCCGGAGCCACCTGCCGTCAGCAGCGTAGTCCTGGGTGTCCCCGCAGCCCTCAGGAGCACCAGGGCCTGGGGCTTGATCGACCAGGCAGCTGCGCCTCGGCGAGAAGGCCTATCTGCTTTGGTTTGGAAATCTGGACAGTATCCCTGCGGCATCGCCCGCTATGGTAGCTTGGAACGGCAATCAGTAGGAAAACCACCTGGTTGCGTGGCGTGCTGTGGCAGAGGGAAATGTGCTGAAGATGATGGGTTCTCCCTTTTTTTCCCCCAAAAACGGATGGGTACGACTCGAGTCACTGCCCAGACCACCCATACGTCCGCTTTGGACGGTCACGATGGCCGCTTAGAATATACCCGGTCCATGGAACACCTGGACCTGTAAGCCCACTTGACCGCAGTGCCTGCCTCAGGTGAGCAGAAATGATTTCCACGCAAGTGTCTCACCACCCAATAGGTAAGCAGTTTCGTTTTGCGTCCCGCGGCCCCAGAGCCGAGAGAAACGCTCGTTGGTCGGTACGGTCCCAAAAAGGAGGGCGAGAGGAGGAAGGGCAGGCTCCTTGCTCAGAGTCGTCGGGGTGCTCTGGGGCCCCTCTCGTCCCAGAAAAGAAAGGCAGAGAAAGAGAGGTCATTGACAAGGGAGAGGGAAGACCCTGGGCCTGTCCTCTCCGGGAGACAGGCCTCTGCAGGCCTGGCCGGGAGCCCAGGCCGAAGCCCGCAGGCCACCGGTGGGAAAGGCCGGGGTTCCCCTGACATAAGGTGGAGGTGACGGCGATGGGAGACAGCATGTCTGTGACCATGGCCGTGGGAGAGACCTGCAGGGCAACACCGGCCGGCCCTAGCTAGGCCCCCCCCGCTGGAGGAGGCCTCGGGGACTTTGGTTGGCGAGGAAACCCCCTCTTCAGACGGGTCTGGCAGCCTGGCCCGACCCAGACCCTTGGCCTGGGCCAGGTGAGCTATGGCATGGAGAGGGGGGCTCTCCCAGCAGCCCCAGAGCTGGCCCACGGGTCCCTTCCCCCACAGCCCCTTCTGCAAGGGGCCCTGCCCCTCCCCCTGCCTTAGAACTCAGCCCTCTGGCCCCCAGCAAGCGTCAGGAAGGAACCATTCCTATCCAACAGTGGCCCCTAGCGGTGGAAGTTTTGGCTCTGACTTTGGGCACCGGAGCCGCTCTCTTGTTCCTGGAGCTTCTTCTGTCTCTTGGCTTTTCACCAGACACACAGGAGGGAACAACTGTCCAGGACAGCATAGCAGAGCTTCTCTCCTAGCCCAGTCCCCACCCGGCAGGCTCCACCCACGTCGGCGACCCCTTCCGTCGCGTCCCCGTGGCCTCCTGCTGGCATTCGGTGTATACATTTTGGAACCCCGCTTCCCCCGGCGCTGGAGGTTTTCCTGGCAGTGGACGCGCTCCCCGAAGTGCATCGGGTGGGTTTCGGCAGGATGCCTATTGGCCGCCTCTGTCCCGGCACTGCCACTGGGGACAACTCCCGAGTGCAGAAAACGCCTCCCCTCCCCCCCAATCCATCGCAACCGCCTTCCCACTCCCGGGCTTGGGCACCTCCCGCCAGTGGCCACCGTCTCCAGAGCAACCAGGAGGGGCGGGGTCGGGGCGAGTCTGCCGGGGGCGGGGTGAGTGGCGCTGGGCGTGGGCGGCCCAGCGGGCCGGGGCGCCTGCGCTTTGCTCCCGGCTTTGCGGGCCTCAGAGAGCGGTGTGCGGCGGCGCGGGAGGCCTAGCGCTTGCCCCTCCCCCTCCCCCTCCCCCACCCCCAGCCCGGGCGCCGTCTGGGCGCCCCGAAAGGAGGGGGTCAGGCGGAGGCAGCGGATGGAGCGAGAGGGGGCTTAGATCCCACAGGGCTGTTGGATGCGGCTCTCCCGCTGGCAGGTGTCGGCACTTTTGCTTCCCTCCGCGGGTGACGACCACGTTCTCCTCCCTCTCAGCTGACCTGGGCCGGTCCAACGAACCTGAGCGCAGGTGGTGCACCTGCGCTGGGGCTCAGGTCCCAGCTGGCACGGGGCCTGTCCAGAGACATGCAGAAGCCTGTCTCCTGAGCGTGCACGCACCCAGTGCCAGGCTCAGCCGCAGCCAAAGTGACGGAAGAAGAGGTATGTGTAGGGAGGCCCCCCTGCAACCGACTCCCCCCACCCACCCCGTACCCCGTGCAAGAGCACGGATTCCCAAGTAGAGCCCACTGGCAGGCCACTGAGGCCTGGAGCCACCTGCCGTCAGCAGCGTAGTCCTGGGTGTCCCCGCAGCCCTCAGGAGCACCAGGGCCTGGGGCTTGATCGACCAGGCAGCTGCGCCTCGGCGAGAAGGCCTATCTGCTTTGGTTTGGAAATCTGGACAGTATCCCTGCGGCATCGCCCGCTATGGTAGCTTGGAACGGCAATCAGTAGGAAAACCACCTGGTTGCGTGGCGTGCTGTGGCAGAGGGAAATGTGCCGAAGATGATGGGTTCTCCCTTTTTTTCCCCCAAAAACGGACGGGTACGACTCGAGTCACTGCCCAGACCACCCATACGTCCGCTTTGGACGGTCACGATGGCCGCTTAGAATATACCCGGTCCATGGAACACCTGGACCTGTAAGCCCACTTGAGCGCAGTGCCTGCCTCAGGTGAGCAGAAATGATTTCCACGCAAGTGTCTCACCACCCAATAGGTAAGCAGTTTCGTTTTGCGTCCCGCGGCCCCAGAGCCGAGAGAAACGCTCGTTGGTCGGTACGCTCCCAAAAAGGAGGGCGAGAGGAGGAAGGGCAGGCTCCTTGCTCAGAGTCGTCGGGGTGCTCTGGGGCCCCTCTCGTCCCAGAAAAGAAAGGCAGAGAAAGAGAGGTCATTGACAAGGGAGAGGGAAGACCCTGGGCCTGTCCTCTCCGGGAGACAGGCCTCTGCAGGCCTGGCCGGGAGCCCAGGCCGAAGCCCGCAGGCCACCGGTGGGAAAGGCCGGGGTTCCCCTGACATAAGGTGGAGGTGACGGCGATGGGAGACAGCATGTCTGTGACCATGGCCGTGGGAGAGACCTGCAGGGCAACGCCGGCCGGCCCTAGCTAGGCCCCCCCCGCTGGAGGAGGCCTCGGGGACTTTGGTTGGCGAGGAAACCCCCTCTTCAGACGGGTCTGGCAGCCTGGCCCGACCCAGACCCTTGGCCTGGGCCAGGTGAGCTATGGCATGGAGAGGGGGGCTCTCCCAGCAGCCCCAGAGCTGGCCCACGGGTCCCTTCCCCCACAGCCCCTTCTGCAAGGGGCCCTGCCCCTCCCCCTGCCTTAGAACTCAGCCCTCTGGCCCCCAGCAAGCGTCAGGAAGGAACCATTCCTATCCAACAGTGGCCCCTAGCGGTGGAAGTTTTGGCTCTGACTTTGGGCACCGGAGCCGCTCTCTTGTTCCTGGAGCTTCTTCTGTCTCTTGGCTTTTCACCAGACACACAGGAGGGAACAACTGTCCAGGACAGCATAGCAGAGCTTCTCTCCTAGCCCAGTCCCCACCCGGCAGGCTCCACCCACGTCGGCGACCCCTTCCGTCGCGTCCCCG
This sequence comes from Dasypus novemcinctus, assembly GCF_030445035.2. NCBI lineage: Eukaryota > Metazoa > Chordata > Mammalia > Cingulata > Dasypodidae > Dasypus > Dasypus novemcinctus. The sequence goes on from NW_026688486.1 coordinate 29,544, forward strand.
TGGCCTCCTGCTGGCATTCGGTGTATACATTTTGGAACCCCGCTTCCCCCGGCGCTGGAGGTTTTCCTGGCAGTGGACGCGCTCCCCGAAGTGCATCGGGTGGGTTTCGGCAGGATGCCTATTGGCCGCCTCTGTCCCGGCACTGCCACTGGGGACAACTCCCGAGTGCAGAAAACGCCTCCCCTCCCCCCCAATCCATCGCAACCGCCTTCCCACTCCCGGGCTTGGGCACCTCCCGCCAGTGGCCACCGTCTCCAGAGCAACCAGGAGGGGCGGGGTCGGGGCGAGTCTGCCGGGGGCGGGGTGAGTGGCGCTGGGCGTGGGCGGCCCAGCGGGCCGGGGCGCCTGCGCTTTGCTCCCGGCTTTGCGGGCCTCAGAGAGCGGTGTGCGGCGGCGCGGGAGGCCTAGCGCTTGCCCCTCCCCCTCCCCCTCCCCCACCCCCAGCCCGGGCGCCGTCTGGGCGCCCCGAAAGGAGGGGGTCAGGCGGAGGCAGCGGATGGAGCGAGAGGGGGCTTAGATCCCACAGGGCTGTTGGATGCGGCTCTCCCGCTGGCAGGTGTCGGCACTTTTGCTTCCCTCCGCGGGTGACGACCACGTTCTCCTCCCTCTCAGCTGACCTGGGCCGGTCCAACGAACCTGAGCGCAGGTGGTGCACCTGCGCTGGGGCTCAGGTCCCAGCTGGCACGGGGCCTGTCCAGAGACATGCAGAAGCCTGTCTCCTGAGCGTGCACGCACCCAGTGCCAGGCTCAGCCGCAGCCAAAGTGACGGAAGAAGAGGTATGTGTAGGGAGGCCCCCCTGCAACCGACTCCCCCCACCCACCCCGTACCCCGTGCAAGAGCACGGATTCCCAAGTAGAGCCCACTGGCAGGCCACTGAGGCCTGGAGCCACCTGCCGTCAGCAGCGTAGTCCTGGGTGTCCCCGCAGCCCTCAGGAGCACCAGGGCCTGGGGCTTGATCGACCAGGCAGCTGCGCCTCGGCGAGAAGGCCTATCTGCTTTGGTTTGGAAATCTGGACAGTATCCCTGCGGCATCGCCCGCTATGGTAGCTTGGAACGGCAATCAGTAGGAAAACCACCTGGTTGCGTGGCGTGCTGTGGCAGAGGGAAATGTGCCGAAGATGATGGGTTCTCCCTTTTTTTCCCCCAAAAACGGACGGGTACGACTCGAGTCACTGCCCAGACCACCCATACGTCCGCTTTGGACGGTCACGATGGCCGCTTAGAATATACCCGGTCCATGGAACACCTGGACCTGTAAGCCCACTTGAGCGCAGTGCCTGCCTCAGGTGAGCAGAAATGATTTCCACGCAAGTGTCTCACCACCCAATAGGTAAGCAGTTTCGTTTTGCGTCCCGCGGCCCCAGAGCCGAGAGAAACGCTCGTTGGTCGGTACGCTCCCAAAAAGGAGGGCGAGAGGAGGAAGGGCAGGCTCCTTGCTCAGAGTCGTCGGGGTGCTCTGGGGCCCCTCTCGTCCCAGAAAAGAAAGGCAGAGAAAGAGAGGTCATTGACAAGGGAGAGGGAAGACCCTGGGCCTGTCCTCTCCGGGAGACAGGCCTCTGCAGGCCTGGCCGGGAGCCCAGGCCGAAGCCCGCAGGCCACCGGTGGGAAAGGCCGGGGTTCCCCTGACATAAGGTGGAGGTGACGGCGATGGGAGACAGCATGTCTGTGACCATGGCCGTGGGAGAGACCTGCAGGGCAACGCCGGCCGGCCCTAGCTAGGCCCCCCCCGCTGGAGGAGGCCTCGGGGACTTTGGTTGGCGAGGAAACCCCCTCTTCAGACGGGTCTGGCAGCCTGGCCCGACCCAGACCCTTGGCCTGGGCCAGGTGAGCTATGGCATGGAGAGGGGGGCTCTCCCAGCAGCCCCAGAGCTGGCCCACGGGTCCCTTCCCCCACAGCCCCTTCTGCAAGGGGCCCTGCCCCTCCCCCTGCCTTAGAACTCAGCCCTCTGGCCCCCAGCAAGCGTCAGGAAGGAACCATTCCTATCCAACAGTGGCCCCTAGCGGTGGAAGTTTTGGCTCTGACTTTGGGCACCGGAGCCGCTCTCTTGTTCCTGGAGCTTCTTCTGTCTCTTGGCTTTTCACCAGACACACAGGAGGGAACAACTGTCCAGGACAGCATAGCAGAGCTTCTCTCCTAGCCCAGTCCCCACCCGGCAGGCTCCACCCACGTCGGCGACCCCTTCCGTCGCGTCCCCGTGGCCTCCTGCTGGCATTCGGTGTATACATTTTGGAACCCCGCTTCCCCCGGCGCTGGAGGTTTTCCTGGCAGTGGACGCGCTCCCCGAAGTGCCTCGGGTGGGTTTCGGCAGGATGCCTATTGGCCGCCTCTGTCCCGGCACTGCCACTGGGGACAACTCCCGAGTGCAGAAAACGCCTCCCCTCCCCCCCAATCCATCGCAACCGCCTTCCCACTCCCGGGCTTGGGCACCTCCCGCCAGTGGCCACCGTCTCCAGAGCAACCAGGAGGGGCGGGGTCGGGGCGAGTCTGCCGGGGGCGGGGTGAGTGGCGCTGGGCGTGGGCGGCCCAGCGGGCCGGGGCGCCTGCGCTTTGCTCCCGGCTTTGCGGGCCTCAGAGAGCGGTGTGGGGCGGCGCGGGAGGCCTAGCGCTTGCCCCTCCCCCTCCCCCCTCCCCCACCCCCAGCCCAGGCGCCGTCTGGGCGCCCCGAAAGGAGGGGGTCAGGCGGAGGCAGCGGATGGAGCGAGAGGGGGCTTAGATCCCACAGGGCTGTTGGATGCGGCTCTCCCGCTGGCAGGTGTCGGCACTTTTGCTTCCCTCCGCGGGTGACGACCACGTTCTCCTCCCTCTCAGCTGACCTGGGCCGGTCCAACGAACCTGAGCGCAGGTGGTGCACCTGCGCTGGGGCTCAGGTCCCAGCTGGCACGGGGCCTGTCCAGAGACATGCAGAAGCCTGTCTCCTGAGCGTGCACGCACCCAGTGCCAGGCTCAGCCGCAGCCAAAGTGACGGAAGAAGAGGTATGTGTAGGGAGGCCCCCCTGCAACCGACTCCCCCCACCCACCCCGTACCCCGTGCAAGAGCACGGATTCCCAAGTAGAGCCCACTGGCAGGCCACTGAGGCCTGGAGCCACCTGCCGTCAGCAGCGTAGTCCTGGGTGTCCCCGCAGCCCTCAGGAGCACCAGGGCCTGGGGCTTGATCGACCAGGCAGCTGCGCCTCGGCGAGAAGGCCTATCTGCTTTGGTTTGGAAATCTGGACAGTATCCCTGCGGCATCGCCCGCTATGGTAGCTTGGAACGGCAATCAGTAGGAAAACCACCTGGTTGCGTGGCGTGCTGTGGCAGAGGGAAATGTGCCGAAGATGATGGGTTCTCCCTTTTTTTCCCCCAAAAACGGATGGGTACGACTCGAGTCACTGCCCAGACCACCCATACGTCCGCTTTGGACGGTCACGATGGCCGCTTAGAATATACCCGGTCCATGGAACACCTGGACCTGTAAGCCCACTTGAGCGCAGTGCCTGCCTCAGGTGAGCAGAAATGATTTCCACGCAAGTGTCTCACCACCCAATAGGTAAGCAGTTTCGTTTTGCGTCCCGCGGCCCCAGAGCCGAGAGAAACGCTCGTTGGTCGGTACGCTCCCAAAAAGGAGGGCGAGAGGAGGAAGGGCAGGCTCCTTGCTCAGAGTCGTCGGGGTGCTCTGGGGCCCCTCTCGTCCCAGAAAAGAAAGGCAGAGAAAGAGAGGTCATTGACAAGGGAGAGGGAAGACCCTGGGCCTGTCCTCTCCGGGAGACAGGCCTCTGCAGGCCTGGCCGGGAGCCCAGGCCGAAGCCCGCAGGCCACCGGTGGGAAAGGCCGGGGTTCCCCTGACATAAGGTGGAGGTGACGGCGATGGGAGACAGCATGTCTGTGACCATGGCCGTGGGAGAGACCTGCAGGGCAACGCCGGCCGGCCCTAGCTAGGCCCCCCCCGCTGGAGGAGGCCTCGGGGACTTTGGTTGGCGAGGAAACCCCCTCTTCAGACGGGTCTGGCAGCCTGGCCCGACCCAGACCCTTGGCCTGGGCCAGGTGAGCTATGGCATGGAGAGGGGGGCTCTCCCAGCAGCCCCAGAGCTGGCCCACGGGTCCCTTCCCCCACAGCCCCTTCTGCAAGGGGCCCTGCCCCTCCCCCTGCCTTAGAACTCAGCCCTCTGGCCCCCAGCAAGCGTCAGGAAGGAACCATTCCTATCCAACAGTGGCCCCTAGCGGTGGAAGTTTTGGCTCTGACTTTGGGCACCGGAGCCGCTCTCTTGTTCCTGGAGCTTCTTCTGTCTCTTGGCTTTTCACCAGACACACAGGAGGGAACAACTGTCCAGGACAGCATAGCAGAGCTTCTCTCCTAGCCCAGTCCCCACCCGGCAGGCTCCACCCACGTCGGCGACCCCTTCCGTCGCGTCCCCGTGGCCTCCTGCTGGCATTCGGTGTATACATTTTGGAACCCCGCTTCCCCCGGCGCTGGAGGTTTTCCTGGCAGTGGACGCGCTCCCCGAAGTGCCTCGGGTGGGTTTCGGCAGGATGCCTATTGGCCGCCTCTGTCCCGGCACTGCCACTGGGGACAACTCCCGAGTGCAGAAAACGCCTCCCCTCCCCCCCAATCCATCGCAACCGCCTTCCCACTCCCGGGCTTGGGCACCTCCCGCCAGTGGCCACCGTCTCCAGAGCAACCAGGAGGGGCGGGGTCGGGGCGAGTCTGCCGGGGGCGGGGTGAGTGGCGCTGGGCGTGGGCGGCCCAGCGGGCCGGGGCGCCTGCGCTTTGCTCCCGGCTTTGCGGGCCTCAGAGAGCGGTGTGGGGCGGCGCGGGAGGCCTAGCGCTTGCCCCTCCCCCTCCCCCTCCCCCACCCCCAGCCCAGGCGCCGTCTGGGCGCCCCGAAAGGAGGGGGTCAGGCGGAGGCAGCGGATGGAGCGAGAGGGGGCTTAGATCCCACAGGGCTGTTGGATGCGGCTCTCCCGCTGGCAGGTGTCGGCACTTTTGCTTCCCTCCGCGGGTGACGACCACGTTCTCCTCCCTCTCAGCTGACCTGGGCCGGTCCAACGAACCTGAGCGCAGGTGGTGCACCTGCGCTGGGGCTCAGGTCCCAGCTGGCACGGGGCCTGTCCAGAGACATGCAGAAGCCTGTCTCCTGAGCGTGCACGCACCCAGTGCCAGGCTCAGCCGCAGCCAAAGTGACGGAAGAAGAGGTATGTGTAGGGAGGCCCCCCTGCAACCGACTCCCCCCACCCACCCCGTACCCCGTGCAAGAGCACGGATTCCCAAGTAGAGCCCACTGGCAGGCCACTGAGGCCTGGAGCCACCTGCCGTCAGCAGCGTAGTCCTGGGTGTCCCCGCAGCCCTCAGGAGCACCAGGGCCTGGGGCTTGATCGACCAGGCAGCTGCGCCTCGGCGAGAAGGCCTATCTGCTTTGGTTTGGAAATCTGGACAGTATCCCTGCGGCATCGCCCGCTATGGTAGCTTGGAACGGCAATCAGTAGGAAAACCACCTGGTTGCGTGGCGTGCTGTGGCAGAGGGAAATGTGCCGAAGATGATGGGTTCTCCCTTTTTTTCCCCCAAAAACGGATGGGTACGACTCGAGTCACTGCCCAGACCACCCATACGTCCGCTTTGGACGGTCACGATGGCCGCTTAGAATATACCCGGTCCATGGAACACCTGGACCTGTAAGCCCACTTGAGCGCAGTGCCTGCCTCAGGTGAGCAGAAATGATTTCCACGCAAGTGTCTCACCACCCAATAGGTAAGCAGTTTCGTTTTGCGTCCCGCGGCCCCAGAGCCGAGAGAAACGCTCGTTGGTCGGTACGCTCCCAAAAAGGAGGGCGAGAGGAGGAAGGGCAGGCTCCTTGCTCAGAGTCGTCGGGGTGCTCTGGGGCCCCTCTCGTCCCAGAAAAGAAAGGCAGAGAAAGAGAGGTCATTGACAAGGGAGAGGGAAGACCCTGGGCCTGTCCTCTCCGGGAGACAGGCCTCTGCAGGCCTGGCCGGGAGCCCAGGCCGAAGCCCGCAGGCCACCGGTGGGAAAGGCCGGGGTTCCCCTGACATAAGGTGGAGGTGACGGCGATGGGAGACAGCATGTCTGTGACCATGGCCGTGGGAGAGACCTGCAGGGCAACGCCGGCCGGCCCTAGCTAGGCCCCCCCCGCTGGAGGAGGCCTCGGGGACTTTGGTTGGCGAGGAAACCCCCTCTTCAGACGGGTCTGGCAGCCTGGCCCGACCCAGACCCTTGGCCTGGGCCAGGTGAGCTATGGCATGGAGAGGGGGGCTCTCCCAGCAGCCCCAGAGCTGGCCCACGGGTCCCTTCCCCCACAGCCCCTTCTGCAAGGGGCCCTGCCCCTCCCCCTGCCTTAGAACTCAGCCCTCTGGCCCCCAGCAAGCGTCAGGAAGGAACCATTCCTATCCAACAGTGGCCCCTAGCGGTGGAAGTTTTGGCTCTGACTTTGGGCACCGGAGCCGCTCTCTTGTTCCTGGAGCTTCTTCTGTCTCTTGGCTTTTCACCAGACACACAGGAGGGAACAACTGTCCAGGACAGCATAGCAGAGCTTCTCTCCTAGCCCAGTCCCCACCCGGCAGGCTCCACCCACGTCGGCGACCCCTTCCGTCGCGTCCCCGTGGCCTCCTGCTGGCATTCGGTGTATACATTTTGGAACCCCGCTTCCCCCGGCGCTGGAGGTTTTCCTGGCAGTGGACGCGCTCCCCGAAGTGCATCGGGTGGGTTTCGGCAGGATGCCTATTGGCCGCCTCTGTCCCGGCACTGCCACTGGGGACAACTCCCGAGTGCAGAAAACGCCTCCCCTCCCCCCCAATCCATCGCAACCGCCTTCCCACTCCCGGGCTTGGGCACCTCCCGCCAGTGGCCACCGTCTCCAGAGCAACCAGGAGGGGCGGGGTTGGGGCGAGTCTGCCGGGGGCGGGGTGAGTGGCGCTGGGCGTGGGCGGCCCAGCGGGCCGGGGCGCCTGCGCTTTGCTCCCGGCTTTGCGGGCCTCAGAGAGCGGTGTGCGGCGGCGCGGGAGGCCTAGCGCTTGCCCCTCCCCCTCCCCCTCCCCCACCCCCAGCCCGGGCGCCGTCTGGGCGCCCCGAAAGGAGGGGGTCAGGCGGAGGCAGCGGATGGAGCGAGAGGGGGCTTAGATCCCACAGGGCTGTTGGATGCGGCTCTCCCGCTGGCAGGTGTCGGCACTTTTGCTTCCCTCCGCGGGTGACGACCACGTTCTCCTCCCTCTCAGCTGACCTGGGCCGGTCCAACGAACCTGAGCGCAGGTGGTGCACCTGCGCTGGGGCTCAGGTCCCAGCTGGCACGGGGCCTGTCCAGAGACATGCAGAAGCCTGTCTCCTGAGCGTGCACGCACCCAGTGCCAGGCTCAGCCGCAGCCAAAGTGACGGAAGAAGAGGCATGTGTAGGGAGGCCCCCCTGCAACCGACTCCCCCCACCCACCCCGTACCCCGTGCAAGAGCACGGATTCCCAAGTAGAGCCCACTGGCAGGCCACTGAGGCCCGGAGCCACCTGCCGTCAGCAGCGTAGTCCTGGGTGTCCCCGCAGCCCTCAGGAGCACCAGGGCCTGGGGCTTGATCGACCAGGCAGCTGCGCCTCGGCGAGAAGGCCTATCTGCTTTGGTTTGGAAATCTGGACAGTATCCCTGCGGCATCGCCCGCTATGGTAGCTTGGAACGGCAATCAGTAGGAAAACCACCTGGTTGCGTGGCGTGCTGTGGCAGAGGGAAATGTGCCGAAGATGATGGGTTCTCCCTTTTTTTCCCCCAAAAACGGATGGGTACGACTCGAGTCACTGCCCAGACCACCCATACGTCCGCTTTGGACGGTCACGATGGCCGCTTAGAGTATACCCGGTCCATGGAACGCCTGGACCTGTAAGCCCACTTGACCGCAGTGCCTGCCTCAAGTGAGCAGAAATGATTTCCACGCAAGTGTCTCACCACCCAATAGGTAAGCAGTTTCGTTTTGCGTCCCGCGGCCCCAGAGCCGAGAGAAACGCTCGTTGGTCGGTACGGTCCCAAAAAGGAGGGCGAGAGGAGGAAGGGCAGGCTCCTTGCTCAGAGTCGTCGGGGTGCTCTGGGGCCCCTCTCGTCCCAGAAAAGAAAGGCAGAGGAAGAGAGGTCATTGACAAGGGAGAGGGAAGACCCTGGGCCTGTCCTCTCCGGGAGACAGGCCTCTGCAGGCCTGGCCGGGAGCCCAGGCCGAAGCCCGCAGGCCACCGGTGGGAAAGGCCGGGGTTCCCCTGACATAAGGTGGAGGTGACGGCGATGGGAGACAGCATGTCTGTGACCATTGCCGTGGGAGAGACCTGCAGGGCAACGCCGGCCGGCCCTGGCTGGGCCCCCCCCCCCCCCCCGCTGGAGGAGGCCTCGGGGACTTTGGTTGGCGAGGAAACCCCCTCTTCAGACGGGTCTGGCAGCCTGGCCCGACCCAGACCCTTGGCCTGGGCCAGGTGAGCTATGGCATGGAGAGGGGGGCTCTCCCAGCAGCCCCAGAGCTGGCCCACGGGTCCCTTCCCCCACAGCCCCTTCTGCAAGGGGCCCTGCCCCTCCCCCTGCCTTAGAACTCAGCCCTCTGGCCCCCAGCAAGCGTCAGGAAGGAACCATTCCTATCCAACAGTGGCCCCTAGCGGTGGAAGTTTTGGCTCTGACTTTGGGCACCGGAGCCGCTCTCTTGTTCCTGGAGCTTCTTCTGTCTCTTGGCTTTTCACCAGACACACAGGAGGGAACAACTGTCCAGGACAGCATAGCAGAGCTTCTCTCCTAGCCCAGTCCCCACCCGGCAGGCTCCACCCACGTCGGCGACCCCTTCCGTCGCGTCCCCGTGGCCTCCTGCTGGCATTCGGTGTATACATTTTGGAACCCCGCTTCCCCCGGTGCTGGAGGCTTTCCTGGCAGTGGACGCGCTCCCCGAAGTGCATCGGGTGGGTTTCGGCAGGATGCCTATTGGCCGCCTCTGTCCCGGCACTGCCACTGGGGACAACTCCCGAGTGCAGAAAACGCCTCCCCTCCCCCCCAATCCATCGCAACCGTCTTCCCACTCCCGGGCTTGGGCACCTCCCGCCAGTGGCCACCGTCTCCAGAGCAACCAGGAGGGGCGGGGTCGGGGCGAGTCTGCCGGGGGCGGGGTGAGTGGCGCTGGGCGTGGGCGGCCCAGCGGGCCGGGGCGCCTGCGCTTTGCTCCCGGCTTTGCGGGCCTCAGAGAGCGGTGTGCGGCGGCGCGGGAGGCCTAGCGCTTGCCCCTCCCCCTCCCCCACCCCCAGCCCGGGCGCCGTCTGGGCGCCCCGAAAGGAGGGGGTCAGGCGGAGGCAGCGGATGGAGCGAGAGGGGGCTTAGATCCCACACGGCTGTTGGATGCGGCTCTCCCGCTGGCAGGTGTCGGCACTTTTGCTTCCCTCCGCGGGTGACGACCACGTTCTCCTCCCTCTCAGCTGACCTGGGCCGGTCCAACGAACCTGAGCGCAGGTGGTGCACCTGCGCTGGGGCTCAGGTCCCAGCTGGCACGGGGCCTGTCCAGAGACATGCAGAAGCCTGTCTCCTGAGCGTGCACGCACCCAGTGCCAGGCTCAGCCGCAGCCAAAGTGATGGAAGAAGAGGCATGTGTAGGGAGGCCCCCCTGCAACCGACTCCCCCCACCCACCCCGTACCCCGTGCAAGAGCACGGATTCCCAAGTAGAGCCCACTGGCAGGCCACTGAGGCCCGGAGCCACCTGCCATCAGCAGCGTAGTCCTGGGTGTCCCCGCAGCCCTCAGGAGCACCAGGGCCTGGGGCTTGATCGACCAGGCAGCTGCGCCTCGGCGAGAAGGCCTATCTGCTTTGGTTTGGAAATCTGGACAGTATCCCTGCGGCATTGCCCGCTATGGTAGCTTGGAACGGCAATCAGTAGGAAAACCACCTGGTTGCGTGGCGTGCTGTGGCAGAGGGAAATGTGCTGAAGATGATGGGTTCTCCCTTTTTTTCCCCCAAAAACGGATGGGTACGACTCGAGTCACTGCCCAGACCACCCATACGTCCGCTTTGGACGGTCACGATGGCCGCTTAGAGTATACCCGGTCCATGGAACGCCTGGACCTGTAAGCCCACTTGACCGCAGTGCCTGCCTCAAGTGAGCAGAAATGATTTCCACGCAAGTGTCTCACCACCCAATAGGTAAGCAGTTTCGTTTTGCGTCCCGCGGCCCCAGAGCCGAGAGAAACGCTCGTTGGTCGGTACGGTCCCAAAAAGGAGGGCGAGAGGAGGAAGGGCAGGCTCCTTGCTCAGAGTCGTCGGGGTGCTCTGGGGCCCCTCTCGTCCCAGAAAAGAAAGGCAGAGGAAGAGAGGTCATTGACAAGGGAGAGGGAAGACCCTGGGCCTGTCCTCTCCGGGAGACAGGCCTCTGCAGGCCTGGCCGGGAGCCCAGGCCGAAGCCCGCAGGCCACCGGTGGGAAAGGCCGGGGTTCCCCTGACATAAGGTGGAGGTGACGGCGATGGGAGACAGCATGTCTGTGACCATTGCCGTGGGAGAGACCTGCAGGGCAACGCCGGCCGGCCCTGGCTGGGGCCCCCCCCCCCCCCGCTGGAGGAGGCCTCGGGGACTTTGGTTGGCGAGGAAACCCCCTCTTCAGACGGGTCTGGCAGCCTGGCCCGACCCAGACCCTTGGCCTGGGCCAGGTGAGCTATGGCATGGAGAGGGGGGCTCTCCCAGCAGCCCCAGAGCTGGCCCACGGGTCCCTTCCCCCACAGCCCCTTCTGCAAGGGGCCCTGCCCCTCCCCCTGCCTTAGAACTCAGCCCTCTGGCCCCCAGCAAGCGTCAGGAAGGAACTATTCCTATCCAACAGTGGCCCCTAGCGGTGGAAGTTTTGGCTCTGACTTTGGGCACCGGAGCCGCTCTCTTGTTCCTGGAGCTTCTTCTGTCTCTTGGCTTTTCACCAGACACACAGGAGGGAACAACTGTCCAGGACAGCATAGCAGAGCTTCTCTCCTAGCCCAGTCCCCACCCGGCAGGCTCCACCCACGTCGGCGACCCCTTCCGTCGCGTCCCCGTGGCCTCCTGCTGGCATTCGGTGTATACATTTTGGAACCCCGCTTCCCCCGGCGCTGGAGGCTTTCCTGGCAGTGGACGCGCTCCCCGAAGTGCATCGGGTGGGTTTCGGCAGGATGCCTATTGGCCGCCTCTGTCCCGGCACTGCCACTGGGGACAACTCCCGAGTGCAGAAAACGCCTCCCCTCCCCCCCAATCCATCGCAACCGTCTTCCCACTCCCGGGCTTGGGCACCTCCCGCCAGTGGCCACCGTCTCCAGAGCAACCAGGAGGGGCGGGGTCGGGGCGAGTCTGCCGGGGGCGGGGTGAGTGGCGCTGGGCGTGGGCGGCCCAGCGGGCCGGGGCGCCTGCGCTTTGCTCCCGGCTTTGCGGGCCTCAGAGAGCGGTGTGCGGCGGCGCGGGAGGCCTAGCGCTTGCCCCTCCCCCTCCCCCACCCCCAGCCCGGGCGCCGTCTGGGCGCCCCGAAAGGAGGGGGTCAGGCGGAGGCAGCGGATGGAGCGAGAGGGGGCTTAGATCCCACACGGCTGTTGGATGCGGCTCTCCCGCTGGCAGGTGTCGGCACTTTTGCTTCCCTCCGCGGGTGACGACCACGTTCTCCTCCCTCTCAGCTGACCTGGGCCGGTCCAACGAACCTGAGCGCAGGTGGTGCACCTGCGCTGGGGCTCAGGTCCCAGCTGGCACGGGGCCTGTCCAGAGACATGCAGAAGCCTGTCTCCTGAGCGTGCACGCACCCAGTGCCAGGCTCAGCCGCAGCCAAAGTGACGGAAGAAGAGGCATGTGTAGGGAGGCCCCCCTGCAACCGACTCCCCCCACCCACCCCGTACCCCGTGCAAGAGCACGGATTCCCAAGTAGAGCCCACTGGCAGGCCACTGAGGCCCGGAGCCACCTGCCATCAGCAGCGTAGTCCTGGGTGTCCCCGCAGCCCTCAGGAGCACCAGGGCCTGGGGCTTGATCGACCAGGCAGCTGCGCCTCGGCGAGAAGGCCTATCTGCTTTGGTTTGGAAATCTGGACAGTATCCCTGCGGCATTGCCCGCTATGGTAGCTTGGAACGGCAATCAGTAGGAAAACCACCTGGTTGCGTGGCGTGCTGTGGCAGAGGGAAATGTGCTGAAGATGATGGGTTCTCCCTTTTTTTCCCCCAAAAACGGATGGGTACGACTCGAGTCACTGCCCAGACCACCCATACGTCCGCTTTGGACGGTCACGATGGCCGCTTAGAGTATACCCGGTCCATGGAACGCCTGGACCTGTAAGCCCACTTGACCGCAGTGCCTGCCTCAAGTGAGCAGAAATGATTTCCACGCAAGTGTCTCACCACCCAATAGGTAAGCAGTTTCGTTTTGCGTCCCGCGGCCCCAGAGCCGAGAGAAACGCTCGTTGGTCGGTACGGTCCCAAAAAGGAGGGCGAGAGGAGGAAGGGCAGGCTCCTTGCTCAGAGTCGTCGGGGTGCTCTGGGGCCCCTCTCGTCCCAGAAAAGAAAGGCAGAGGAAGAGAGGTCATTGACAAGGGAGAGGGAAGACCCTGGGCCTGTCCTCTCCGGGAGACAGGCCTCTGCAGGCCTGGCCGGGAGCCCAGGCCGAAGCCCGCAGGCCACCGGTGGGAAAGGCCGGGGTTCCCCTGACATAAGGTGGAGGTGACGGCGATGGGAGACAGCATGTCTGTGACCATTGCCGTGGGAGAGACCTGCAGGGCAACGCCGGCCGGCCCTGGCTGGGGCCCCCCCCCCCCCCCCCGCTGGAGGAGGCCTCGGGGACTTTGGTTGGCGAGGAAACCCCCTCTTCAGACGGGTCTGGCAGCCTGGCCCGACCCAGACCCTTGGCCTGGGCCAGGTGAGCTATGGCATGGAGAGGGGGGCTCTCCCAGCAGCCCCAGAGCTGGCCCACGGGTCCCTTCCCCCACAGCCCCTTCTGCAAGGGGCCCTGCCCCTCCCCCTGCCTTAGAACTCAGCCCTCTGGCCCCCAGCAAGCGTCAGGAAGGAACCATTCCTATCCAACAGTGGCCCCTAGCGGTGGAAGTTTTGGCTCTGACTTTGGGCACCGGAGCCGCTCTCTTGTTCCTGGAGCTTCTTCTGTCTCTTGGCTTTTCACCAGACACACAGGAGGGAACAACTGTCCAGGACAGCATAGCAGAGCTTCTCTCCTAGCCCAGTCCCCACCCGGCAGGCTCCACCCACGTCGGCGACCCCTTCCGTCGCGTCCCCGTGGCCTCCTGCTGGCATTCGGTGTATACATTTTGGAACCCCGCTTCCCCCGGCGCTGGAGGCTTTCCTGGCAGTGGACGCGCTCCCCGAAGTGCATCGGGTGGGTTTCGGCAGGATGCCTATTGGCCGCCTCTGTCCCGGCACTGCCACTGGGGACAACTCCCGAGTGCAGAAAACGCCTCCCCTCCCCCCCAATCCATCGCAACCGTCTTCCCACTCCCGGGCTTGGGCACCTCCCGCCAGTGGCCACCGTCTCCAGAGCAACCAGGAGGGGCGGGGTCGGGGCGAGTCTGCCGGGGGCGGGGTGAGTGGCGCTGGGCGTGGGCGGCCCAGCGGGCCGGGGCGCCTGCGCTTTGCTCCCGGCTTTGCGGGCCTCAGAGAGCGGTGTGCGGCGGCGCGGGAGGCCTAGCGCTTGCCCCTCCCCCTCCCCCACCCCCAGCCCGGGCGCCGTCTGGGCGCCCCGAAAGGAGGGGGTCAGGCGGAGGCAGCGGATGGAGCGAGAGGGGGCTTAGATCCCACACGGCTGTTGGATGCGGCTCTCCCGCTGGCAGGTGTCGGCACTTTTGCTTCCCTCCGCGGGTGACGACCACGTTCTCCTCCCTCTCAGCTGACCTGGGCCGGTCCAACGAACCTGAGCGCAGGTGGTGCACCTGCGCTGGGGCTCAGGTCCCAGCTGGCACGGGGCCTGTCCAGAGACATGCAGAAGCCTGTCTCCTGAGCGTGCACGCACCCAGTGCCAGGCTCAGCCGCAGCCAAAGTGACGGAAGAAGAGGCATGTGTAGGGAGGCCCCCCTGCAACCGACTCCCCCCACCCACCCCGTACCCCGTGCAAGAGCACGGATTCCCAAGTAGAGCCCACTGGCAGGCCACTGAGGCCCGGAGCCACCTGCCATCAGCAGCGTAGTCCTGGGTGTCCCCGCAGCCCTCAGGAGCACCAGGACCTGGGGCTTGATCGACCAGGCAGCTGCGCCTCGGCGAGAAGGCCTATCTGCTTTGGTTTGGAAATCTGGACAGTATCCCTGCGGCATTGCCCGCTATGGTAGCTTGGAACGGCAATCAGTAGGAAAACCACCTGGTTGCGTGGCGTGCTGTGGCAGAGGGAAATGTGCTGAAGATGATGGGTTCTCCCTTTTTTTCCCCCAAAAACGGATGGGTACGACTCGAGTCACTGCCCAGACCACCCATACGTCCGCTTTGGACGGTCACGATGGCCGCTTAGAGTATACCCGGTCCATGGAACGCCTGGACCTGTAAGCCCACTTGACCGCAGTGCCTGCCTCAAGTGAGCAGAAATGATTTCCACGCAAGTGTCTCACCACCCAATAGGTAAGCAGTTTCGTTTTGCGTCCCGCGGCCCCAGAGCCGAGAGAAACGCTCGTTGGTCGGTAGGGTCCCAAAAAGGAGGGCGAGAGGAGGAAGGGCAGGCTCCTTGCTCAGAGTCGTCGGGGTGCTCTGGGGCCCCTCTCGTCCCAGAAAAGAAAGGCAGAGGAAGAGAGGTCATTGACAAGGGAGAGGGAAGACCCTGGGCCTGTCCTCTCCGGGAGACAGGCCTCTGCAGGCCTGGCCGGGAGCCCAGGCCGAAGCCCGCAGGCCACCGGTGGGAAAGGCCGGGGTTCCCCTGACATAAGGTGGAGGTGACGGCGATGGGAGACAGCATGTCTGTGACCATTGCCGTGGGAGAGACCTGCAGGGCAACGCCGGCCGGCCCTGGCTGGGGCCCCCCCCCCCCCCCGCTGGAGGAGGCCTCGGGGACTTTGGTTGGCGAGGAAACCCCCTCTTCAGACGGGTCTGGCAGCCTGGCCCGACCCAGACCCTTGGCCTGGGCCAGGTGAACTATGGCATGGAGAGGGGGGCTCTCCCAGCAGCCCCAGAGCTGGCCCACGGGTCCCTTCCCCCACAGCCCCTTCTGCAAGGGGCCCTGCCCCTCCCCCTGCCTTAGAACTCAGCCCTCTGGCCCCCAGCAAGCGTCAGGAAGGAACCATTCCTATCCAACAGTGGCCCCTAGCGGTGGAAGTTTTGGCTCTGACTTTGGGCACCGGAGCCGCTCTCTTGTTCCTGGAGCTTCTTCTGTCTCTTGGCTTTTCACCAGACACACAGGAGGGAACAACTGTCCAGGACAGCATAGCAGAGCTTCTCTCCTAGCCCAGTCCCCACCCGGCAGGCTCCACCCACGTCGGCGACCCCTTCCGTCGCGTCCCCGTGGCCTCCTGCTGGCATTCGGTGTATACATTTTGGAACCCCGCTTCCCCCGGTGCTGGAGGCTTTCCTGGCAGTGGACGCGCTCCCCGAAGTGCATCGGGTGGGTTTCGGCAGGATGCCTATTGGCCGCCTCTGTCCCGGCACTGCCACTGGGGACAACTCCCGAGTGCAGAAAACGCCTCCCCTCCCCCCCAATCCATCGCAACCGTCTTCCCACTCCCGGGCTTGGGCACCTCCCGCCAGTGGCCACCGTCTCCAGAGCAACCAGGAGGGGCGGGGTCGGGGCGAGTCTGCCGGGGGCGGGGTGAGTGGCGCTGGGCGTGGGCGGCCCAGCGGGCCGGGGCGCCTGCGCTTTGCTCCCGGCTTTGCGGGCCTCAGAGAGCGGTGTGCGGCGGCGCGGGAGGCCTAGCGCTTGCCCCTCCCCCTCCCCCACCCCCAGCCCGGGCGCCGTCTGGGCGCCCCGAAAGGAGGGGGTCAGGCGGAGGCAGCGGATGGAGCGAGAGGGGGCTTAGATCCCACACGGCTGTTGGATGCGGCTCTCCCGCTGGCAGGTGTCGGCACTTTTGCTTCCCTCCGCGGGTGACGACCACGTTCTCCTCCCTCTCAGCTGACCTGGGCCGGTCCAACGAACCTGAGCGCAGGTGGTGCACCTGCGCTGGGGCTCAGGTCCCAGCTGGCACGGGGCCTGTCCAGAGACATGCAGAAGCCTGTCTCCTGAGCGTGCACGCACCCAGTGCCAGGCTCAGCCGCAGCCAAAGTGATGGAAGAAGAGGCATGTGTAGGGAGGCCCCCCTGCAACCGACTCCCCCCACCCACCCCGTACCCCGTGCAAGAGCACGGATTCCCAAGTAGAGCCCACTGGCAGGCCACTGAGGCCCGGAGCCACCTGCCATCAGCAGCGTAGTCCTGGGTGTCCCCGCAGCCCTCAGGAGCACCAGGGCCTGGGGCTTGATCGACCAGGCAGCTGCGCCTCGGCGAGAAGGCCTATCTGCTTTGGTTTGGAAATCTGGACAGTATCCCTGCGGCATTGCCCGCTATGGTAGCTTGGAACGGCAATCAGTAGGAAAACCACCTGGTTGCGTGGCGTGCTGTGGCAGAGGGAAATGTGCTGAAGATGATGGGTTCTCCCTTTTTTTCCCCCAAAAACGGATGGGTACGACTCGAGTCACTGCCCAGACCACCCATACGTCCGCTTTGGACGGTCACGATGGCCGCTTAGAGTATACCCGGTCCATGGAACGCCTGGACCTGTAAGCCCACTTGACCGCAGTGCCTGCCTCAAGTGAGCAGAAATGATTTCCACGCAAGTGTCTCACCACCCAATAGGTAAGCAGTTTCGTTTTGCGTCCCGCGGCCCCAGAGCCGAGAGAAACGCTCGTTGGTCGGTACGGTCCCAAAAAGGAGGGCGAGAGGAGGAAGGGCAGGCTCCTTGCTCAGAGTCGTCGGGGTGCTCTGGGGCCCCTCTCGTCCCAGAAAAGAAAGGCAGAGGAAGAGAGGTCATTGACAAGGGAGAGGGAAGACCCTGGGCCTGTCCTCTCCGGGAGACAGGCCTCTGCAGGCCTGGCCGGGAGCCCAGGCCGAAGCCCGCAGGCCACCGGTGGGAAAGGCCGGGGTTCCCCTGACATAAGGTGGAGGTGACGGCGATGGGAGACAGCATGTCTGTGACCATTGCCGTGGGAGAGACCTGCAGGGCAACGCCGGCCGGCCCTGGCTGGGGCCCCCCCCCCCCCCCGCTGGAGGAGGCCTCGGGGACTTTGGTTGGCGAGGAAACCCCCTCTTCAGACGGGTCTGGCAGCCTGGCCCGACCCAGACCCTTGGCCTGGGCCAGGTGAGCTATGGCATGGAGAGGGGGGCTCTCCCAGCAGCCCCAGAGCTGGCCCACGGGTCCCTTCCCCCACAGCCCCTTCTGCAAGGGGCCCTGCCCCTCCCCCTGCCTTAGAACTCAGCCCTCTGGCCCCCAGCAAGCGTCAGGAAGGAACTATTCCTATCCAACAGTGGCCCCTAGCGGTGGAAGTTTTGGCTCTGACTTTGGGCACCGGAGCCGCTCTCTTGTTCCTGGAGCTTCTTCTGTCTCTTGGCTTTTCACCAGACACACAGGAG
>NW_026688487.1:0-46876 GCF_030445035.2 Dasypus novemcinctus
TGTTCTCCTCCCTCTCAGCTGACCTGGGCCGGTCCAAGGAACCTGAGCGCAGGTGGTGCACCTGCGCTGGGGCTCAGGTCCCAGCTGGCACGGGGCCTGTCCAGAGACACGCAGAAGCCTGTCTCCTGAGCATGCACGCACCCAGTGCCAGGCTCAGCCGCAGCCAAAGTGACAGAAGAAGAGGCATGTGTAGGGAGGCCCCCCTGCAACCGAATCCCCCTCCCCCGCGTGCGAGAGCACGGATTCCCCAGTAGAGCCCACTGGCAGGGCACTGAGGCCCGGAGCCACCTGCCATCAGCAGCGTAGTCCTGGGTGTCCCCGCAGCCCTCAGGAGCACCAGGGCCTGGGGCTTGATCGACCAGGCAGCTGCGCCTCGGCGAGAAGGGCTATCTGCTTCGCTTTGGAAATCTGGACAGTATCCCTGCGGCATTGGCCGCTACGGTAGCTTGGAACGGCAATCAGTAGGAACATCACCTGGTTGCGTGGCGTGCTCTGGCAGAGGGAAGTGTGCTTAAGATGATGGGTTCTCACTTTTTTTCCCCCCAAAACGGACGGTTACGACTCGAGTCAAGGCCCAAACAACCCATACGTCCGCTTTGGACGGTCACGATGGCCGCTTAGAATATACCCGGTCCATGGAACCCCTGGACCTGTAAGCCCACTTGACCGCAGTGCCTGCCTCAAGTGAGCAGAAATGATTTCCACGCAAGTGTCTCACCACCCAATAGGTAAGCAGTTTCGTTTTGCGTCCCCCGGCCCCAGAGCCGAGAGAAATGCTCGTTCGTTCGTCCGGTCCCAAAAAGGTGGGCGAGAGGAGAAAGGGCAGGCTGATTGCTCAGAGTCGTCGGGGTGCTCTGGGGCCCCTCTCGTCCCACCAAAGAAACGCAGAGAAAGAGAGGTCCTTGACAAGGGAGAGGGAAGACTCTGGGCCTGTGCTCTCCGGGAGACAGGCCTCTGCAGGCCTGGCCGGGAGCCCAGGCCGAAGCCCGCAGGTCACCGGTGGGAAAGGCCGGGGTTCCCCTGACACAAGGTGGAGGTGACGGCGATGGGAGACAGCATGTCTGTGACCATGGCCGTGGGAGAGACCTGCAGGGCAACGCCGGCCGGCCCTAGGTAGGCCCCCGCTTGAGGAGGCCTCGGGGACTTTGGTGGGCAAGGAAACCCCTCTTCAGACGGGTCTGGCTGGCAGCCTGGCCCAACCCAGACCCTTGGCCTGGGTCAGGTGAGCTATGGCACGGAGAGGGGGCTCTCCCAGCAGCCCCAGATCTGGCCCAGGGGTCCCTTCCCCCACAGCCCCTTCTGCAAGGGGCCCTGTCCCTCCCCCTGCCTTAGAACTCAGCCCTCTGCCCCCCAGCAAGTGTGAGGAAGGAACTATTCCTATCCTACAGTGGCCCCTAGCGGTGGAAGTTTTGCCTCTGACTTTGGGCAAGGGAGCCGCTCTCTTGTTCCTGGAGCTTCTTCTGTCTCTTGGCTTTTCGCCAGACAGACGGGAGGGAACAACTGTCCAGGACAGCATAGCAGAGCTTCTCTCCTGGCCCAGTCCCCACCCAGCAGGCTCCACCCACGTCGGCCACCCCTTCCGTCGCGTCCCCGTGGCCTCCTGGTGGCATTCGGTGTATACATTTTGGAAGCCCGCTTCCCCCAGCGCTGGAGGTTTTCCTGGCAGTGGACGCGCTGCCCGAAGTGCATCGGGTGGGTTTCGGCAGGATGCCTATTGGCCTCATCGGTCCCGGCACTGCCACCGGGGACCACTCCCGAGGGCAGAAAACGCCTCCCCGCCCCCTCCCCCAATCCCTCACCACCGTCTTCCCTCTCCCGGGCTTGGGCACCTCACGCCAGTGGCCACCGTCTCCAGAGCAACCAGGAGGGGCGGGGTCGGGGCGAGTCTGCCGGGGGCGGGGTGAGTGGCGCCTGCGCGCCAGGGCGGCGGTGGGCGTGGCCGGCCCAGCGGGCCGGGGCGCCTGCGCTTTGGTCCCGGCTTTGCGGGCGTCAGAGAGCGGCGTACGGCGGCGCGGGAGGCCTGGCGCTTGCCCCTGCCCCTCCCCCACCCCTGCCCCGGGCGCCGTCCGGGCGCCCCGAAAGGAGGGGCTGAGGAGGGAGGCAGCGGATGGGGCGAGAGGGGGCTTAGATCCCATCCCACAGGGCTGCTGGATGCGGCTCTCCCGCTGGCAGGTGTCGGCACTTTTGCTTCCCTGCGCGGTGAGGACCGTGTTCTCCTCCCTCTCAGCTGACCTGGGCCGGTCCAAGGAACCTGATCGCAGGTGGTGCACCTGCGCTGGGGCTCAGGTCCCAGCTGGCACGGGGCCTGTCCAGAGACACGCAGAAGCCTGTCTCCTGAGCATGCACGCACCCAGTGCCAGGCTCAGCCGCAGCCAAAGTGACAGAAGAAGAGGCATGTGTAGGGAGGCCCCCCTGCAACCGAATCCCCCCTCCCCCGCGTGCGAGAGCACGGATTCCCCAGTAGAGCCCACTGGCAGGGCACTGAGGCCCGGAGCCACCTGCCATCAGCAGCGTAGTCCTGGGTGTCCCCGCAGCCCTCAGGAGCACCAGGGCCTGGGGCTTGATCGACCAGGCAGCTGCGCCTCGGCGAGAAGGGCTATCTGCTTCGCTTTGGAAATCTGGACAGTATCCCTGCGGCATTGGCCGCTACGGTAGCTTGGAACGGCAATCAGTAGGAACATCACCTGGTTGCGTGGCGTGCTCTGGCAGAGGGAAGTGTGCTTAAGATGATGGGTTCTCACTTTTTTTTCCCCCAAAACGGATGGTTACGACTCGAGTCAAGGCCCAAACAACCCATACGTCCGCTTTGGACGGTCACGATGGCCGCTTAGAATATACCCGGTCCATGGAACCCCTGGACCTGTAAGCCCACTTGACCGCAGTGCCTGCCTCAAGTGAGCAGAAATGATTTCCACGCAAGTGTCTCACCACCCAATAGGTAAGCAGTTTCGTTTTGCGTCCCCCGGCCCCAGAGCCGAGAGAAATGCTCGTTCGTTCGTCCGGTCCCAAAAAGGTGGGCGAGAGGAGAAAGTGGCAGGCTGATTGCTCAGAGTCGTCGGGGTGCTCTGGGGCCCCTCTCGTCCCCCCAAAGAAACGCAGAGAAAGAGAGGTCCTTGACAAGGGAGAGGGAAGACTCTGGGCCTGTGCTCTCCGGAGACAGGCCTCTGCAGGCCTGGCCGGGAGCCCAGGCCGAAGCCCGCAGGTCACCGGTGGGAAAGGCCGGGGTTCCCCTGACACAAGGTGGAGGTGACGGCGATGGGAGACAGCATGTCTGTGACCATGGCCGTGGGAGAGACCTGCAGGGCAACGCCGGCCGGCCCTAGGTAGGCCCGGCCCCCGCTTGAGGAGGCCTCGGGGACTTTGGTGGGCAAGGAAACCCCTCTTCAGACGGGTCTGGCTGGCAGCCTGGCCCAACCCAGACCCTTGGCCTGGGTCAGGTGAGCTATGGCATGGAGAGGGGGCTCTCCCAGCAGCCCCAGATCTGGCCCAGGGGTCCCTTCCCCCACAGCCCCTTCTGCAAGGGGCCCTGCCCCTCCCCCTGCCTGAGAACTCAGCCCTCTGCCCCCCAGCAAGTGTGAGGAAGGAACTATTCCTATCCTACAGTGGCCCCTAGCGGTGGAAGTTTTGCCTCTGACTTTGGGCAAGGGAGCCGCTCTCTTGTTCCTGGAGCTTCTTCTGTCTCTTGGCTTTTCGCCAGACAGACGGGAGGGAACAACTGTCCAGGACAGCATAGCAGAGCTTCTCTCCTGGCCCAGTCCCCACCCAGCAGGCTCCACCCACGTCGGCCACCCCTTCCGTCGCGTCCCCGTGGCCTCCTGGTGGCATTCGGTGTATACATTTTGGAAGCCCGCTTCCCCCAGCGCTGGAGGTTTTCCTGGCAGTGGACGCGCTGCCCGAAGTGCATCGGGTGGGTTTCGGCAGGATGCCTATTGGCCTCATCTGTCCCGGCACTGCCACCGGGGACCACTCCCGAGGGCAGAAAACGCCTCCCCGCCCCCTCCCCCAATCCCTCACCACCGTCTTCCCTCTCCCGGGCTTGGGCACCTCGCGCCAGTGGCCACCGTCTCCAGAGCAACCAGGAGGGGCGGGGTCGGGGCGAGTCTGCCGGGGGCGGGGTGAGTGGCGCCTGCGCGCCAGGGCGGCGGTGGGCGTGGCCGGCCCAGCGGGCCGGGGCGCCTGCGCTTTGGTCCCGGCTTTGCGGGCGTCAGAGAGCGGCGTACGGCGGCGCGGGAGGCCTGGCGCTTGCCCCTGCCCCTCCCCCACCCCTGCCCCGGGCGCCGTCCGGGCGCCCCGAAAGGAGGGGCTGAGGAGGGAGGCAGCGGATGGGGCGAGAGGGGGCTTAGATCCCACAGGGCTGCTGGATGCGGCTCTCCCGCTGGCAGGTGTCGGCACTTTTGCTTCCCTGCGCGGTGAGGACCGTGTTCTCCTCCCTCTCAGCTGACCTGGGCCGGTCCAAGGAACCTGAGCGCAGGTGGTGCACCTGCGCTGGGGCTCAGGTCCCAGCTGGCACGGGGCCTGTCCAGAGACACGCAGAAGCCTGTCTCCTGAGCATGCACGCACCCAGTGCCAGGCTCAGCCGCAGCCAAAGTGACAGAAGAAGAGGCATGTGTAGGGAGGCCCCCCTGCAACCGAATCCCCCCTCCCCCGCGTGCGAGAGCACGGATTCCCCAGTAGAGCCCACTGGCAGGGCACTGAGGCCCGGAGCCACCTGCCATCAGCAGCGTAGTCCTGGGTGTCCCCGCAGCCCTCAGGAGCACCAGGGCCTGGGGCTTGATCGACCAGGCAGCTGCGCCTCGGCGAGAAGGGCTATCTGCTTCGCTTTGGAAATCTGGACAGTATCCCTGCGGCATTGGCCGCTACGGTAGCTTGGAACGGCAATGAGTAGGAACATCACCTGGTTGCGTGGCGTGCTCTGGCAGAGGGAAGTGTGCTTAAGATGATGGGTTCTCACTTTTTTTCCCCCCAAAACGGACGGTTACGACTCGAGTCAAGGCCCAAACAACCCATACGTCCGCTTTGGACGGTCACGATGGCCGCTTAGAATATACCCGGTCCATGGAACCCCTGGACCTGTAAGCCCACTTGACCGCAGTGCCTGCCTCAAGTGAGCAGAAATGATTTCCACGCAAGTGTCTCACCACCCAATAGGTAAGCAGTTTCGTTTTGCGTCCCCCGGCCCCAGAGCCGAGAGAAATGCTCGTTCGTTCGTCCGGTCCCAAAAAGGTGGGCGAGAGGAGAAAGGGCAGGCTGATTGCTCAGAGTCGTCGGGGTGCTCTGGGGCCCCTCTCGTCCCACCAAAGAAACGCAGAGAAAGAGAGGTCCTTGACAAGGGAGAGGGAAGACTCTGGGCCTGTGCTCTCCGGGAGACAGGCCTCTGCAGGCCTGGCCGGGAGCCCAGGCCGAAGCCCGCAGGTCACCGGTGGGAAAGGCCGGGGTTCCCCTGACACAAGGTGGAGGTGACGGCGATGGGAGACAGCATGTCTGTGACCATGGCCGTGGGAGAGACCTGCAGGGCAACGCCGGCCGGCCCTAGGTAGGCCCCCGCTTGAGGAGGCCTCGGGGACTTTGGTGGGCAAGGAAACCCCTCTTCAGACGGGTCTGGCTGGCAGCCTGGCCCAACCCAGACCCTTGGCCTGGGTCAGGTGAGCTATGGCACGGAGAGGGGGCTCTCCCAGCAGCCCCAGATCTGGCCCAGGGGTCCCTTCCCCCACAGCCCCTTCTGCAAGGGGCCCTGCCCCTCCCCCTGCCTTAGAACTCAGCCCTCTGCCCCCCAGCAAGTGTGAGGAAGGAACTATTCCTATCCTACAGTGGCCCCTAGCGGTGGAAGTTTTGCCTCTGACTTTGGGCAAGGGAGCCGCTCTCTTGTTCCTGGAGCTTCTTCTGTCTCTTGGCTTTTCGCCAGACAGACGGGAGGGAACAACTGTCCAGGACAGCATAGCAGAGCTTCTCTCCTGGCCCAGTCCCCACCCAGCAGGCTCCACCCACGTCGGCCACCCCTTCCGTCGCGTCCCCGTGGCCTCCTGGTGGCATTCGGTGTATACATTTTGGAAGCCCGCTTCCCCCAGTGCTGGAGGTTTTCCTGGCAGTGGACGCGCTGCCCGAAGTGCATCGGGTGGGTTTCGGCAGGATGCCTATTGGCCTCATCGGTCCCGGCACTGCCACCGGGGACCACTCCCGAGGGCAGAAAACGCCTCCCCGCCCCCTCCCCCAATCCCTCACCACCGTCTTCCCTCTCCCGGGCTTGGGCACCTCGCGCCAGTGGCCACCGTCTCCAGAGCAACCAGGAGGGGCGGGGTCGGGGCGAGTCTGCCGGGGGCGGGGTGAGTGGCGCCTGCGCGCCAGGGCGGCGGTGGGCGTGGCCGGCCCAGCGGGCCGGGGCGCCTGCGCTTTGGTCCCGGCTTTGCGGGCGTCAGAGAGCGGCGTACGGCGGCGCGGGAGGCCTGGCGCTTGCCCCTGCCCCTCCCCCACCCCTGCCCCGGGCGCCGTCCGGGCGCCCCGAAAGGAGGGGCTGAGGAGGGAGGCAGCGGATGGGGCGAGAGGGGGCTTAGATCCCATCCCACAGGGCTGCTGGATGCGGCTCTCCCGCTGGCAGGTGTCGGCACTTTTGCTTCCCTGCGCGGTGAGGACCGTGTTCTCCTCCCTCTCAGCTGACCTGGGCCGGTCCAAGGAACCTGAGCGCAGGTGGTGCACCTGCGCTGGGGCTCAGGTCCCAGCTGGCACGGGGCCTGTCCAGAGACACGCAGAAGCCTGTCTCCTGAGCATGCACGCACCCAGTGCCAGGCTCAGCCGCAGCCAAAGTGACAGAAGAAGAGGCATGTGTAGGGAGGCCCCCCTGCAACCGAATCCCCCCTCCCCCGCGTGCGAGAGCACGGATTCCCCAGTAGAGCCCACTGGCAGGGCACTGAGGCCCGGAGCCACCTGCCATCAGCAGCGTAGTCCTGGGTGTCCCCGCAGCCCTCAGGAGCACCAGGGCCTGGGGCTTGATCGACCAGGCAGCTGCGCCTCGGCGAGAAGGGCTATCTGCTTCGCTTTGGAAATCTGGACAGTATCCCTGCGGCATTGGCCGCTACGGTAGCTTGGAACGGCAATCAGTAGGAACATCACCTGGTTGCGTGGCGTGCTCTGGCAGAGGGAAGTGTGCTTAAGATGATGGGTTCTCACTTTTTTTCCCCCCAAAACGGACGGTTACGACTCGAGTCAAGGCCCAAACAACCCATACGTCCGCTTTGGACGGTCACGATGGCCGCTTAGAATATACCCGGTCCATGGAACCCCTGGACCTGTAAGCCCACTTGACCGCAGTGCCTGCCTCAAGTGAGCAGAAATGATTTCCACGCAAGTGTCTCACCACCCAATAGGTAAGCAGTTTCGTTTTGCGTCCCCCGGCCCCAGAGCCGAGAGAAATGCTCGTTCGTTCGTCCGGTCCCAAAAAGGTGGGCGAGAGGAGAAAGGGCAGGCTGATTGCTCAGAGTCGTCGGGGTGCTCTGGGGCCCCTCTCGTCCCACCAAAGAAACGCAGAGAAAGAGAGGTCCTTGACAAGGGAGAGGGAAGACTCTGGGCCTGTGCTCTCCGGGAGACAGGCCTCTGCAGGCCTGGCCGGGAGCCCAGGCCGAAGCCCGCAGGTCACCGGTGGGAAAGGCCGGGGTTCCCCTGACACAAGGTGGAGGTGACGGCGATGGGAGACAGCATGTCTGTGACCATGGCCGTGGGAGAGACCTGCAGGGCAACGCCGGCCGGCCCTAGGTAGGCCCCCGCTTGAGGAGGCCTCGGGGACTTTGGTGGGCAAGGAAACCCCTCTTCAGACGGGTCTGGCTGGCAGCCTGGCCCAACCCAGACCCTTGGCCTGGGTCAGGTGAGCTATGGCATGGAGAGGGGGCTCTCCCAGCAGCCCCAGATCTGGCCCAGGGGTCCCTTCCCCCACAGCCCCTTCTGCAAGGGGCCCTGCCCCTCCCCCTGCCTGAGAACTCAGCCCTCTGCCCCCCAGCAAGTGTGAGGAAGGAACTATTCCTATCCTACAGTGGCCCCTAGCGGTGGAAGTTTTGCCTCTGACTTTGGGCAAGGGAGCCGCTCTCTTGTTCCTGGAGCTTCTTCTGTCTCTTGGCTTTTCGCCAGACAGACGGGAGGGAACAACTGTCCAGGACAGCATAGCAGAGCTTCTCTCCTGGCCCAGTCCCCACCCAGCAGGCTCCACCCACGTCGGCCACCCCTTCCGTCGCG
Source organism: Dasypus novemcinctus (assembly GCF_030445035.2). Classification (NCBI taxonomy): domain Eukaryota; kingdom Metazoa; phylum Chordata; class Mammalia; order Cingulata; family Dasypodidae; genus Dasypus; species Dasypus novemcinctus. The sequence goes on from NW_026688487.1 coordinate 8,218, forward strand.
TCCCCGTGGCCTCCTGGTGGCATTCGGTGTATACATTTTGGAAGCCCGCTTCCCCCAGCGCTGGAGGTTTTCCTGGCAGTGGACGCGCTGCCCGAAGTGCATCGGGTGGGTTTCGGCAGGATGCCTATTGGCCTCATCTGTCCCGGCACTGCCACCGGGGACCACTCCCGAGGGCAGAAAACGCCTCCCCGCCCCCTCCCCCAATCCCTCACCACCGTCTTCCCTCTCCCGGGCTTGGGCACCTCGCGCCAGTGGCCACCGTCTCCAGAGCAACCAGGAGGGGCGGGGTCGGGGCGAGTCTGCCGGGGGCGGGGTGAGTGGCGCCTGCGCGCCAGGGCGGCGGTGGGCGTGGCCGGCCCAGCGGGCCGGGGCGCCTGCGCTTTGGTCCCGGCTTTGCGGGCGTCAGAGAGCGGCGTACGGCGGCGCGGGAGGCCTGGCGCTTGCCCCTGCCCCTCCCCCACCCCTGCCCCGGGCGCCGTCCGGGCGCCCCGAAAGGAGGGGCTGAGGAGGGAGGCAGCGGATGGGGCGAGAGGGGGCTTAGATCCCACAGGGCTGCTGGATGCGGCTCTCCCGCTGGCAGGTGTCGGCACTTTTGCTTCCCTCCGCGGTGAGGACCGTGTTCTCCTCCCTCTCAGCTGACCTGGGCCGGTCCAAGGAACCTGAGCGCAGGTGGTGCACCTGCGCTGGGGCTCAGGTCCCAGCTGGCACGGGGCCTGTCCAGAGACACGCAGAAGCCTGTCTCCTGAGCATGCACGCACCCAGTGCCAGGCTCAGCCGCAGCCAAAGTGACAGAAGAAGAGGCATGTGTAGGGAGGCCCCCCTGCAACCGAATCCCCCCTCCCCCGCGTGCGAGAGCACGGATTCCCCAGTAGAGCCCACTGGCAGGGCACTGAGGCCCGGAGCCACCTGCCATCAGCAGCGTAGTCCTGGGTGTCCCCGCAGCCCTCAGGAGCACCAGGGCCTGGGGCTTGATCGACCAGGCAGCTGCGCCTCGGCGAGAAGGGCTATCTGCTTCGCTTTGGAAATCTGGACAGTATCCCTGCGGCATTGGCCGCTACGGTAGCTTGGAACGGCAATCAGTAGGAACATCACCTGGTTGCGTGGCGTGCTCTGGCAGAGGGAAGTGTGCTTAAGATGATGGGTTCTCACTTTTTTTCCCCCCAAAACGGACGGTTACGACTCGAGTCAAGGCCCAAACAACCCATACGTCCGCTTTGGACGGTCACGATGGCCGCTTAGAATATACCCGGTCCATGGAACCCCTGGACCTGTAAGCCCACTTGACCGCAGTGCCTGCCTCAAGTGAGCAGAAATGATTTCCACGCAAGTGTCTCACCACCCAATAGGTAAGCAGTTTCGTTTTGCGTCCCCCGGCCCCAGAGCCGAGAGAAATGCTCGTTCGTTCGTCCGGTCCCAAAAAGGTGGGCGAGAGGAGAAAGGGCAGGCTGATTGCTCAGAGTCGTCGGGGTGCTCTGGGGCCCCTCTCGTCCCACCAAAGAAACGCAGAGAAAGAGAGGTCCTTGACAAGGGAGAGGGAAGACTCTGGGCCTGTGCTCTCCGGGAGACAGGCCTCTGCAGGCCTGGCCGGGAGCCCAGGCCGAAGCCCGCAGGTCACCGGTGGGAAAGGCCGGGGTTCCCCTGACACAAGGTGGAGGTGACGGCGATGGGAGACAGCATGTCTGTGACCATGGCCGTGGGAGAGACCTGCAGGGCAACGCCGGCCGGCCCTAGGTAGGCCCCCGCTTGAGGAGGCCTCGGGGACTTTGGTGGGCAAGGAAACCCCTCTTCAGACGGGTCTGGCTGGCAGCCTGGCCCAACCCAGACCCTTGGCCTGGGTCAGGTGAGCTATGGCACGGAGAGGGGGCTCTCCCAGCAGCCCCAGATCTGGCCCAGGGGTCCCTTCCCCCACAGCCCCTTCTGCAAGGGGCCCTGCCCCTCCCCCTGCCTTAGAACTCAGCCCTCTGCCCCCCAGCAAGTGTGAGGAAGGAACTATTCCTATCCTACAGTGGCCCCTAGCGGTGGAAGTTTTGCCTCTGACTTTGGGCAAGGGAGCCGCTCTCTTGTTCCTGGAGCTTCTTCTGTCTCTTGGCTTTTCGCCAGACAGACGGGAGGGAACAACTGTCCAGGACAGCATAGCAGAGCTTCTCTCCTGGCCCAGTCCCCACCCAGCAGGCTCCACCCACGTCGGCCACCCCTTCCGTCGCGTCCCCGTGGCCTCCTGGTGGCATTCGGTGTATACATTTTGGAAGCCCGCTTCCCCCAGCGCTGGAGGTTTTCCTGGCAGTGGACGCGCTGCCCGAAGTGCATCGGGTGGGTTTCGGCAGGATGCCTATTGGCCTCATCGGTCCCGGCACTGCCACCGGGGACCACTCCCGAGGGCAGAAAACGCCTCCCCGCCCCCTCCCCCAATCCCTCACCACCGTCTTCCCTCTCCCGGGCTTGGGCACCTCACGCCAGTGGCCACCGTCTCCAGAGCAACCAGGAGGGGCGGGGTCGGGGCGAGTCTGCCGGGGGCGGGGTGAGTGGCGCCTGCGCGCCAGGGCGGCGGTGGGCGTGGCCGGCCCAGCGGGCCGGGGCGCCTGCGCTTTGGTCCCGGCTTTGCGGGCGTCAGAGAGCGGCGTACGGCGGCGCGGGAGGCCTGGCGCTTGCCCCTGCCCCTCCCCCACCCCTGCCCCGGGCGCCGTCCGGGCGCCCCGAAAGGAGGGGCTGAGGAGGGAGGCAGCGGATGGGGCGAGAGGGGGCTTAGATCCCATCCCACAGGGCTGCTGGATGCGGCTCTCCCGCTGGCAGGTGTCGGCACTTTTGCTTCCCTGCGCGGTGAGGACCGTGTTCTCCTCCCTCTCAGCTGACCTGGGCCGGTCCAAGGAACCTGATCGCAGGTGGTGCACCTGCGCTGGGGCTCAGGTCCCAGCTGGCACGGGGCCTGTCCAGAGACACGCAGAAGCCTGTCTCCTGAGCATGCACGCACCCAGTGCCAGGCTCAGCCGCAGCCAAAGTGACAGAAGAAGAGGCATGTGTAGGGAGGCCCCCCTGCAACCGAATCCCCCCTCCCCCGCGTGCGAGAGCACGGATTCCCCAGTAGAGCCCACTGGCAGGGCACTGAGGCCCGGAGCCACCTGCCATCAGCAGCGTAGTCCTGGGTGTCCCCGCAGCCCTCAGGAGCACCAGGGCCTGGGGCTTGATCGACCAGGCAGCTGCGCCTCGGCGAGAAGGGCTATCTGCTTCGCTTTGGAAATCTGGACAGTATCCCTGCGGCATTGGCCGCTACGGTAGCTTGGAACGGCAATCAGTAGGAACATCACCTGGTTGCGTGGCGTGCTCTGGCAGAGGGAAGTGTGCTTAAGATGATGGGTTCTCACTTTTTTTCCCCCCAAAACGGATGGTTACGACTCGAGTCAAGGCCCAAACAACCCATACGTCCGCTTTGGACGGTCACGATGGCCGCTTAGAATATACCCGGTCCATGGAACCCCTGGACCTGTAAGCCCACTTGACCGCAGTGCCTGCCTCAAGTGAGCAGAAATGATTTCCACGCAAGTGTCTCACCACCCAATAGGTAAGCAGTTTCGTTTTGCGTCCCCCGGCCCCAGAGCCGAGAGAAATGCTCGTTCGTTCGTCCGGTCCCAAAAAGGTGGGCGAGAGGAGAAAGGGCAGGCTGATTGCTCAGAGTCGTCGGGGTGCTCTGGGGCCCCTCTCGTCCCACCAAAGAAACGCAGAGAAAGAGAGGTCCTTGACAAGGGAGAGGGAAGACTCTGGGCCTGTGCTCTCCGGGAGACAGGCCTCTGCAGGCCTGGCCGGGAGCCCAGGCCGAAGCCCGCAGGTCACCGGTGGGAAAGGCCGGGGTTCCCCTGACACAAGGTGGAGGTGACGGCGATGGGAGACAGCATGTCTGTGACCATGGCCGTGGGAGAGACCTGCAGGGCAACGCCGGCCGGCCCTAGGTAGGCCCGGCCCCCGCTTGAGGAGGCCTCGGGGACTTTGGTGGGCAAGGAAACCCCTCTTCAGACGGGTCTGGCTGGCAGCCTGGCCCAACCCAGACCCTTGGCCTGGGTCAGGTGAGCTATGGCATGGAGAGGGGGCTCTCCCAGCAGCCCCAGATCTGGCCCAGGGGTCCCTTCCCCCACAGCCCCTTCTGCAAGGGGCCCTGCCCCTCCCCCTGCCTGAGAACTCAGCCCTCTGCCCCCCAGCAAGTGTGAGGAAGGAACTATTCCTATCCTACAGTGGCCCCTAGCGGTGGAAGTTTTGCCTCTGACTTTGGGCAAGGGAGCCGCTCTCTTGTTCCTGGAGCTTCTTCTGTCTCTTGGCTTTTCGCCAGACAGACGGGAGGGAACAACTGTCCAGGACAGCATAGCAGAGCTTCTCTCCTGGCCCAGTCCCCACCCAGCAGGCTCCACCCACGTCGGCCACCCCTTCCGTCGCGTCCCCGTGGCCTCCTGGTGGCATTCGGTGTATACATTTTGGAAGCCCGCTTCCCCCAGCGCTGGAGGTTTTCCTGGCAGTGGACGCGCTGCCCGAAGTGCATCGGGTGGGTTTCGGCAGGATGCCTATTGGCCTCATCGGTCCCGGCACTGCCACCGGGGACCACTCCCGAGGGCAGAAAACGCCTCCCCGCCCCCCTCCCCCAATCCCTCACCACCGTCTTCCCTCTCCCGGGCTTGGGCACCTCGCGCCAGTGGCCACCGTCTCCAGAGCAACCAGGAGGGGCGGGGTCGGGGCGAGTCTGCCGGGGGCGGGGTGAGTGGCGCCTGCGCGCCAGGGCGGCGGTGGGCGTGGCCGGCCCAGCGGGCCGGGGCGCCTGCGCTTTGGTCCCGGCTTTGCGGGCGTCAGAGAGCGGCGTACGGCGGCGCGGGAGGCCTGGCGCTTGCCCCTGCCCCTCCCCCACCCCTGCCCCGGGCGCCGTCCGGGCGCCCCGAAAGGAGGGGCTGAGGAGGGAGGCAGCGGATGGGGCGAGAGGGGGCTTAGATCCCACAGGGCTGCTGGATGCGGCTCTCCCGCTGGCAGGTGTCGGCACTTTTGCTTCCCTGCGCGGTGAGGACCGTGTTCTCCTCCCTCTCAGCTGACCTGGGCCGGTCCAAGGAACCTGAGCGCAGGTGGTGCACCTGCGCTGGGGCTCAGGTCCCAGCTGGCACGGGGCCTGTCCAGAGACACGCAGAAGCCTGTCTCCTGAGCATGCACGCACCCAGTGCCAGGCTCAGCCGCAGCCAAAGTGACAGAAGAAGAGGCATGTGTAGGGAGGCCCCCCTGCAACCGAATCCCCCCTCCCCCGCGTGCGAGAGCACGGATTCCCCAGTAGAGCCCACTGGCAGGGCACTGAGGCCCGGAGCCACCTGCCATCAGCAGCGTAGTCCTGGGTGTCCCCGCAGCCCTCAGGAGCACCAGGGCCTGGGGCTTGATCGACCAGGCAGCTGCGCCTCGGCGAGAAGGGCTATCTGCTTCGCTTTGGAAATCTGGACAGTATCCCTGCGGCATTGGCCGCTATGGTAGCTTGGAACGGCAATGAGTAGGAACATCACCTGGTTGCGTGGCGTGCTCTGGCAGAGGGAAGTGTGCTTAAGATGATGGGTTCTCACTTTTTTTCCCCCCAAAACGGACGGTTACGACTCGAGTCAAGGCCCAAACAACCCATACGTCCGCTTTGGACGGTCACGATGGCCGCTTAGAATATACCCGGTCCATGGAACCCCTGGACCTGTAAGCCCACTTGACCGCAGTGCCTGCCTCAAGTGAGCAGAAATGATTTCCACGCAAGTGTCTCACCACCCAATAGGTAAGCAGTTTCGTTTTGCGTCCCCCGGCCCCAGAGCCGAGAGAAATGCTCGTTCGTTCGTCCGGTCCCAAAAAGGTGGGCGAGAGGAGAAAGGGCAGGCTGATTGCTCAGAGTCGTCGGGGTGCTCTGGGGCCCCTCTCGTCCCACCAAAGAAACGCAGAGAAAGAGAGGTCCTTGACAAGGGAGAGGGAAGACTCTGGGCCTGTGCTCTCCGGGAGACAGGCCTCTGCAGGCCTGGCCGGGAGCCCAGGCCGAAGCCCGCAGGTCACCGGTGGGAAAGGCCGGGGTTCCCCTGACACAAGGTGGAGGTGACGGCGATGGGAGACAGCATGTCTGTGACCATGGCCGTGGGAGAGACCTGCAGGGCAACGCCGGCCGGCCCTAGGTAGGCCCGGCCCCCGCTTGAGGAGGCCTCGGGGACTTTGGTGGGCAAGGAAACCCCTCTTCAGACGGGTCTGGCTGGCAGCCTGGCCCAACCCAGACCCTTGGCCTGGGTCAGGTGAGCTATGGCATGGAGAGGGGGCTCTCCCAGCAGCCCCAGATCTGGCCCAGGGGTCCCTTCCCCCACAGCCCCTTCTGCAAGGGGCCCTGCCCCTCCCCCTGCCTGAGAACTCAGCCCTCTGCCCCCCAGCAAGTGTGAGGAAGGAACTATTCCTATCCTACAGTGGCCCCTAGCGGTGGAAGTTTTGCCTCTGACTTTGGGCAAGGGAGCCGCTCTCTTGTTCCTGGAGCTTCTTCTGTCTCTTGGCTTTTCGCCAGACAGACGGGAGGGAACAACTGTCCAGGACAGCATAGCAGAGCTTCTCTCCTGGCCCAGTCCCCACCCAGCAGGCTCCACCCACGTCGGCCACCCCTTCCGTCGCGTCCCCGTGGCCTCCTGGTGGCATTCGGTGTATACATTTTGGAAGCCCGCTTCCCCCAGCGCTGGAGGTTTTCCTGGCAGTGGACGCGCTGCCCGAAGTGCATCGGGTGGGTTTCGGCAGGATGCCTATTGGCCTCATCGGTCCCGGCACTGCCACCGGGGACCACTCCCGAGGGCAGAAAACGCCTCCCCGCCCCCTCCCCCAATCCCTCACCACCGTCTTCCCTCTCCCGGGCTTGGGCACCTCGCGCCAGTGGCCACCGTCTCCAGAGCAACCAGGAGGGGCGGGGTCGGGGCGAGTCTGCCGGGGGCGGGGTGAGTGGCGCCTGCGCGCCAGGGCGGCGGTGGGCGTGGCCGGCCCAGCGGGCCGGGGCGCCTGCGCTTTGGTCCCGGCTTTGCGGGCGTCAGAGAGCGGCGTACGGCGGCGCGGGAGGCCTGGCGCTTGCCCCTGCCCCTCCCCCACCCCTGCCCCGGGCGCCGTCCGGGCGCCCCGAAAGGAGGGGCTGAGGAGGGAGGCAGCGGATGGGGCGAGAGGGGGCTTAGATCCCACAGGGCTGCTGGATGCGGCTCTCCCGCTGGCAGGTGTCGGCACTTTTGCTTCCCTGCGCGGTGAGGACCGTGTTCTCCTCCCTCTCAGCTGACCTGGGCCGGTCCAAGGAACCTGAGCGCAGGTGGTGCACCTGCGCTGGGGCTCAGGTCCCAGCTGGCACGGGGCCTGTCCAGAGACACGCAGAAGCCTGTCTCCTGAGCATGCACGCACCCAGTGCCAGGCTCAGCCGCAGCCAAAGTGACAGAAGAAGAGGCATGTGTAGGGAGGCCCCCCTGCAACCGAATCCCCCCTCCCCCGCGTGCGAGAGCACGGATTCCCCAGTAGAGCCCACTGGCAGGGCACTGAGGCCCGGAGCCACCTGCCATCAGCAGCGTAGTCCTGGGTGTCCCCGCAGCCCTCAGGAGCACCAGGGCCTGGGGCTTGATCGACCAGGCAGCTGCGCCTCGGCGAGAAGGGCTATCTGCTTCGCTTTGGAAATCTGGACAGTATCCCTGCGGCATTGGCCGCTACGGTAGCTTGGAACGGCAATGAGTAGGAACATCACCTGGTTGCGTGGCGTGCTCTGGCAGAGGGAAGTGTGCTTAAGATGATGGGTTCTCACTTTTTTTCCCCCCAAAACGGACGGTTACGACTCGAGTCAAGGCCCAAACAACCCATACGTCCGCTTTGGACGGTCACGATGGCCGCTTAGAATATACCCGGTCCATGGAACCCCTGGACCTGTAAGCCCACTTGACCGCAGTGCCTGCCTCAAGTGAGCAGAAATGATTTCCACGCAAGTGTCTCACCACCCAATAGGTAAGCAGTTTCGTTTTGCGTCCCCCGGCCCCAGAGCCGAGAGAAATGCTCGTTCGTTCGTCCGGTCCCAAAAAGGTGGGCGAGAGGAGAAAGGGCAGGCTGATTGCTCAGAGTCGTCGGGGTGCTCTGGGGCCCCTCTCGTCCCACCAAAGAAACGCAGAGAAAGAGAGGTCCTTGACAAGGGAGAGGGAAGACTCTGGGCCTGTGCTCTCCGGGAGACAGGCCTCTGCAGGCCTGGCCGGGAGCCCAGGCCGAAGCCCGCAGGTCACCGGTGGGAAAGGCCGGGGTTCCCCTGACACAAGGTGGAGGTGACGGCGATGGGAGACAGCATGTCTGTGACCATGGCCGTGGGAGAGACCTGCAGGGCAACGCCGGCCGGCCCTAGGTAGGCCCCCGCTTGAGGAGGCCTCGGGGACTTTGGTGGGCAAGGAAACCCCTCTTCAGACGGGTCTGGCTGGCAGCCTGGCCCAACCCAGACCCTTGGCCTGGGTCAGGTGAGCTATGGCACGGAGAGGGGACTCTCCCAGCAGCCCCAGATCTGGCCCAGGGGTCCCTTCCCCCACAGCCCCTTCTGCAAGGGGCCCTGCCCCTCCCCCTGCCTTAGAACTCAGCCCTCTGCCCCCCAGCAAGTGTGAGGAAGGAACTATTCCTATCCTACAGTGGCCCCTAGCGGTGGAAGTTTTGCCTCTGACTTTGGGCAAGGGAGCCGCTCTCTTGTTCCTGGAGCTTCTTCTGTCTCTTGGCTTTTCGCCAGACAGACGGGAGGGAACAACTGTCCAGGACAGCATAGCAGAGCTTCTCTCCTGGCCCAGTCCCCACCCAGCAGGCTCCACCCACGTCGGCCACCCCTTCCGTCGCGTCCCCGTGGCCTCCTGGTGGCATTCGGTGTATACATTTTGGAAGCCCGCTTCCCCCAGCGCTGGAGGTTTTCCTGGCAGTGGACGCGCTGCCCGAAGTGCATCGGGTGGGTTTCGGCAGGATGCCTATTGGCCTCATCGGTCCCGGCACTGCCACCGGGGACCACTCCCGAGGGCAGAAAACGCCTCCCCGCCCCCTCCCCCAATCCCTCACCACCGTCTTCCCTCTCCCGGGCTTGGGCACCTCGCGCCAGTGGCCACCGTCTCCAGAGCAACCAGGAGGGGCGGGGTCGGGGCGAGTCTGCCGGGGGCGGGGTGAGTGGCGCCTGCGCGCCAGGGCGGCGGTGGGCGTGGCCGGCCCAGCGGGCCGGGGCGCCTGCGCTTTGGTCCCGGCTTTGCGGGCGTCAGAGAGCGGCGTACGGCGGCGCGGGAGGCCTGGCGCTTGCCCCTGCCCCTCCCCCACCCCTGCCCCGGGCGCCGTCCGGGCGCCCCGAAAGGAGGGGCTGAGGAGGGAGGCAGCGGATGGGGCGAGAGGGGGCTTAGATCCCATCCCACAGGGCTGCTGGATGCGGCTCTCCCGCTGGCAGGTGTCGGCACTTTTGCTTCCCTGCGCGGTGAGGACCGTGTTCTCCTCCCTCTCAGCTGACCTGGGCCGGTCCAAGGAACCTGAGCGCAGGTGGTGCACCTGCGCTGGGGCTCAGGTCCCAGCTGGCACGGGGCCTGTCCAGAGACACGCAGAAGCCTGTCTCCTGAGCATGCACGCACCCAGTGCCAGGCTCAGCCGCAGCCAAAGTGACAGAAGAAGAGGCATGTGTAGGGAGGCCCCCCTGCAACCGAATCCCCCCTCCCCCGCGTGCGAGAGCACGGATTCCCCAGTAGAGCCCACTGGCAGGGCACTGAGGCCCGGAGCCACCTGCCATCAGCAGCGTAGTCCTGGGTGTCCCCGCAGCCCTCAGGAGCACCAGGGCCTGGGGCTTGATCGACCAGGCAGCTGCGCCTCGGCGAGAAGGGCTATCTGCTTCGCTTTGGAAATCTGGACAGTATCCCTGCGGCATTGGCCGCTACGGTAGCTTGGAACGGCAATCAGTAGGAACATCACCTGGTTGCGTGGCGTGCTCTGGCAGAGGGAAGTGTGCTTAAGATGATGGGTTCTCACTTTTTTTCCCCCCAAAACGGACGGTTACGACTCGAGTCAAGGCCCAAACAACCCATACGTCCGCTTTGGACGGTCACGATGGCCGCTTAGAATATACCCGGTCCATGGAACCCCTGGACCTGTAAGCCCACTTGACCGCAGTGCCTGCCTCAAGTGAGCAGAAATGATTTCCACGCAAGTGTCTCACCACCCAATAGGTAAGCAGTTTCGTTTTGCGTCCCCCGGCCCCAGAGCCGAGAGAAATGCTCGTTCGTTCGTCCGGTCCCAAAAAGGTGGGCGAGAGGAGAAAGGGCAGGCTGATTGCTCAGAGTCGTCGGGGTGCTCTGGGGCCCCTCTCGTCCCACCAAAGAAACGCAGAGAAAGAGAGGTCCTTGACAAGGGAGAGGGAAGACTCTGGGCCTGTGCTCTCCGGGAGACAGGCCTCTGCAGGCCTGGCCGGGAGCCCAGGCCGAAGCCCGCAGGTCACCGGTGGGAAAGGCCGGGGTTCCCCTGACACAAGGTGGAGGTGACGGCGATGGGAGACAGCATGTCTGTGACCATGGCCGTGGGAGAGACCTGCAGGGCAACGCCGGCCGGCCCTAGGTAGGCCCCCGCTTGAGGAGGCCTCGGGGACTTTGGTGGGCAAGGAAACCCCTCTTCAGACGGGTCTGGCTGGCAGCCTGGCCCAACCCAGACCCTTGGCCTGGGTCAGGTGAGCTATGGCACGGAGAGGGGGCTCTCCCAGCAGCCCCAGATCTGGCCCAGGGGTCCCTTCCCCCACAGCCCCTTCTGCAAGGGGCCCTGCCCCTCCCCCTGCCTGAGAACTCAGCCCTCTGCCCCCCAGCAAGTGTGAGGAAGGAACTATTCCTATCCTACAGTGGCCCCTAGCGGTGGAAGTTTTGCCTCTGACTTTGGGCAAGGGAGCCGCTCTCTTGTTCCTGGAGCTTCTTCTGTCTCTTGGCTTTTCGCCAGACAGACGGGAGGGAACAACTGTCCAGGACAGCATAGCAGAGCTTCTCTCCTGGCCCAGTCCCCACCCAGCAGGCTCCACCCACGTCGGCCACCCCTTCCGTCGCGTCCCCGTGGCCTCCTGGTGGCATTCGGTGTATACATTTTGGAAGCCCGCTTCCCCCAGCGCTGGAGGTTTTCCTGGCAGTGGACGCGCTGCCCGAAGTGCATCGGGTGGGTTTCGGCAGGATGCCTATTGGCCTCATCGGTCCCGGCACTGCCACCGGGGACCACTCCCGAGGGCAGAAAACGCCTCCCCGCCCCCTCCCCCAATCCCTCACCACCGTCTTCCCTCTCCCGGGCTTGGGCACCTCGCGCCAGTGGCCACCGTCTCCAGAGCAACCAGGAGGGGCGGGGTCGGGGCGAGTCTGCCGGGGGCGGGGTGAGTGGCGCCTGCGCGCCAGGGCGGCGGTGGGCGTGGCCGGCCCAGCGGGCCGGGGCGCCTGCGCTTTGGTCCCGGCTTTGCGGGCGTCAGAGAGCGGCGTACGGCGGCGCGGGAGGCCTGGCGCTTGCCCCTGCCCCTCCCCCACCCCTGCCCCGGGCGCCGTCCGGGCGCCCCGAAAGGAGGGGCTGAGGAGGGAGGCAGCGGATGGGGCGAGAGGGGGCTTAGATCCCATCCCACAGGGCTGCTGGATGCGGCTCTCCCGCTGGCAGGTGTCGGCACTTTTGCTTCCCTGCGCGGTGAGGACCGTGTTCTCCTCCCTCTCAGCTGACCTGGGCCGGTCCAAGGAACCTGAGCGCAGGTGGTGCACCTGCGCTGGGGCTCAGGTCCCAGCTGGCACGGGGCCTGTCCAGAGACACGCAGAAGCCTGTCTCCTGAGCATGCACGCACCCAGTGCCAGGCTCAGCCGCAGCCAAAGTGACAGAAGAAGAGGCATGTGTAGGGAGGCCCCCCTGCAACCGAATCCCCCCTCCCCCGCGTGCGAGAGCACGGATTCCCCAGTAGAGCCCACTGGCAGGGCACTGAGGCCCGGAGCCACCTGCCATCAGCAGCGTAGTCCTGGGTGTCCCCGCAGCCCTCAGGAGCACCAGGGCCTGGGGCTTGATCGACCAGGCAGCTGCGCCTCGGCGAGAAGGGCTATCTGCTTCGCTTTGGAAATCTGGACAGTATCCCTGCGGCATTGGCCGCTACGGTAGCTTGGAACGGCAATCAGTAGGAACATCACCTGGTTGCGTGGCGTGCTCTGGCAGAGGGAAGTGTGCTTAAGATGATGGGTTCTCACTTTTTTTCCCCCCAAAACGGACGGTTACGACTCGAGTCAAGGCCCAAACAACCCATACGTCCGCTTTGGACGGTCACGATGGCCGCTTAGAATATACCCGGTCCATGGAACCCCTGGACCTGTAAGCCCACTTGACCGCAGTGCCTGCCTCAAGTGAGCAGAAATGATTTCCACGCAAGTGTCTCACCACCCAATAGGTAAGCAGTTTCGTTTTGCGTCCCCCGGCCCCAGAGCCGAGAGAAATGCTCGTTCGTTCGTCCGGTCCCAAAAAGGTGGGCGAGAGGAGAAAGGGCAGGCTGATTGCTCAGAGTCGTCGGGGTGCTCTGGGGCCCCTCTCGTCCCACCAAAGAAACGCAGAGAAAGAGAGGTCCTTGACAAGGGAGAGGGAAGACTCTGGGCCTGTGCTCTCCGGGAGACAGGCCTCTGCAGGCCTGGCCGGGAGCCCAGGCCGAAGCCCGCAGGTCACCGGTGGGAAAGGCCGGGGTTCCCCTGACACAAGGTGGAGGTGACGGCGATGGGAGACAGCATGTCTGTGACCATGGCCGTGGGAGAGACCTGCAGGGCAACGCCGGCCGGCCCTAGGTAGGCCCCCGCTTGAGGAGGCCTCGGGGACTTTGGTGGGCAAGGAAACCCCTCTTCAGACGGGTCTGGCTGGCAGCCTGGCCCAACCCAGACCCTTGGCCTGGGTCAGGTGAGCTATGGCACGGAGAGGGGGCTCTCCCAGCAGCCCCAGATCTGGCCCAGGGGTCCCTTCCCCCACAGCCCCTTCTGCAAGGGGCCCTGCCCCTCCCCCTGCCTGAGAACTCAGCCCTCTGCCCCCCAGCAAGTGTGAGGAAGGAACTATTCCTATCCTACAGTGGCCCCTAGCGGTGGAAGTTTTGCCTCTGACTTTGGGCAAGGGAGCCGCTCTCTTGTTCCTGGAGCTTCTTCTGTCTCTTGGCTTTTCGCCAGACAGACGGGAGGGAACAACTGTCCAGGACAGCATAGCAGAGCTTCTCTCCTGGCCCAGTCCCCACCCAGCAGGCTCCACCCACGTCGGCCACCCCTTCCGTCGCGTCCCCGTGGCCTCCTGGTGGCATTCGGTGTATACATTTTGGAAGCCCGCTTCCCCCAGCGCTGGAGGTTTTCCTGGCAGTGGACGCGCTGCCCGAAGTGCATCGGGTGGGTTTCGGCAGGATGCCTATTGGCCTCATCGGTCCCGGCACTGCCACCGGGGACCACTCCCGAGGGCAGAAAACGCCTCCCCGCCCCCTCCCCCAATCCCTCACCACCGTCTTCCCTCTCCCGGGCTTGGGCACCTCGCGCCAGTGGCCACCGTCTCCAGAGCAACCAGGAGGGGCGGGGTCGGGGCGAGTCTGCCGGGGGCGGGGTGAGTGGCGCCTGCGCGCCAGGGCGGCGGTGGGCGTGGCCGGCCCAGCGGGCCGGGGCGCCTGCGCTTTGGTCCCGGCTTTGCGGGCGTCAGAGAGCGGCGTACGGCGGCGCGGGAGGCCTGGCGCTTGCCCCTGCCCCTCCCCCACCCCTGCCCCGGGCGCCGTCCGGGCGCCCCGAAAGGAGGGGCTGAGGAGGGAGGCAGCGGATGGGGCGAGAGGGGGCTTAGATCCCATCCCACAGGGCTGCTGGATGCGGCTCTCCCGCTGGCAGGTGTCGGCACTTTTGCTTCCCTGCGCGGTGAGGACCGTGTTCTCCTCCCTCTCAGCTGACCTGGGCCGGTCCAAGGAACCTGAGCGCAGGTGGTGCACCTGCGCTGGGGCTCAGGTCCCAGCTGGCACGGGGCCTGTCCAGAGACACGCAGAAGCCTGTCTCCTGAGCATGCACGCACCCAGTGCCAGGCTCAGCCGCAGCCAAAGTGACAGAAGAAGAGGCATGTGTAGGGAGGCCCCCCTGCAACCGAATCCCCCCTCCCCCGCGTGCGAGAGCACGGATTCCCCAGTAGAGCCCACTGGCAGGGCACTGAGGCCCGGAGCCACCTGCCATCAGCAGCGTAGTCCTGGGTGTCCCCGCAGCCCTCAGGAGCACCAGGGCCTGGGGCTTGATCGACCAGGCAGCTGCGCCTCGGCGAGAAGGGCTATCTGCTTCGCTTTGGAAATCTGGACAGTATCCCTGCGGCATTGGCCGCTACGGTAGCTTGGAACGGCAATCAGTAGGAACATCACCTGGTTGCGTGGCGTGCTCTGGCAGAGGGAAGTGTGCTTAAGATGATGGGTTCTCACTTTTTTTCCCCCCAAAACGGACGGTTACGACTCGAGTCAAGGCCCAAACAACCCATACGTCCGCTTTGGACGGTCACGATGGCCGCTTAGAATATACCCGGTCCATGGAACCCCTGGACCTGTAAGCCCACTTGACCGCAGTGCCTGCCTCAAGTGAGCAGAAATGATTTCCACGCAAGTGTCTCACCACCCAATAGGTAAGCAGTTTCGTTTTGCGTCCCCCGGCCCCAGAGCCGAGAGAAATGCTCGTTCGTTCGTCCGGTCCCAAAAAGGTGGGCGAGAGGAGAAAGGGCAGGCTGATTGCTCAGAGTCGTCGGGGTGCTCTGGGGCCCCTCTCGTCCCACCAAAGAAACGCAGAGAAAGAGAGGTCCTTGACAAGGGAGAGGGAAGACTCTGGGCCTGTGCTCTCCGGGAGACAGGCCTCTGCAGGCCTGGCCGGGAGCCCAGGCCGAAGCCCGCAGGTCACCGGTGGGAAAGGCCGGGGTTCCCCTGACACAAGGTGGAGGTGACGGCGATGGGAGACAGCATGTCTGTGACCATGGCCGTGGGAGAGACCTGCAGGGCAACGCCGGCCGGCCCTAGGTAGGCCCCCGCTTGAGGAGGCCTCGGGGACTTTGGTGGGCAAGGAAACCCCTCTTCAGACGGGTCTGGCTGGCAGCCTGGCCCAACCCAGACCCTTGGCCTGGGTCAGGTGAGCTATGGCACGGAGAGGGGGCTCTCCCAGCAGCCCCAGATCTGGCCCAGGGGTCCCTTCCCCCACAGCCCCTTCTGCAAGGGGCCCTGCCCCTCCCCCTGCCTGAGAACTCAGCCCTCTGCCCCCCAGCAAGTGTGAGGAAGGAACTATTCCTATCCTACAGTGGCCCCTAGCGGTGGAAGTTTTGCCTCTGACTTTGGGCAAGGGAGCCGCTCTCTTGTTCCTGGAGCTTCTTCTGTCTCTTGGCTTTTCGCCAGACAGACGGGAGGGAACAACTGTCCAGGACAGCATAGCAGAGCTTCTCTCCTGGCCCAGTCCCCACCCAGCAGGCTCCACCCACGTCGGCCACCCCTTCCGTCGCGTCCCCGTGGCCTCCTGGTGGCATTCGGTGTATACATTTTGGAAGCCCGCTTCCCCCAGCGCTGGAGGTTTTCCTGGCAGTGGACGCGCTGCCCGAAGTGCATCGGGTGGGTTTCGGCAGGATGCCTATTGGCCTCATCGGTCCCGGCACTGCCACCGGGGACCACTCCCGAGGGCAGAAAACGCCTCCCCGCCCCCTCCCCCAATCCCTCACCACCGTCTTCCCTCTCCCGGGCTTGGGCACCTCGCGCCAGTGGCCACCGTCTCCAGAGCAACCAGGAGGGGCGGGGTCGGGGCGAGTCTGCCGGGGGCGGGGTGAGTGGCGCCTGCGCGCCAGGGCGGCGGTGGGCGTGGCCGGCCCAGCGGGCCGGGGCGCCTGCGCTTTGGTCCCGGCTTTGCGGGCGTCAGAGAGCGGCGTACGGCGGCGCGGGAGGCCTGGCGCTTGCCCCTGCCCCTCCCCCACCCCTGCCCCGGGCGCCGTCCGGGCGCCCCGAAAGGAGGGGCTGAGGAGGGAGGCAGCGGATGGGGCGAGAGGGGGCTTAGATCCCATCCCACAGGGCTGCTGGATGCGGCTCTCCCGCTGGCAGGTGTCGGCACTTTTGCTTCCCTGCGCGGTGAGGACCGTGTTCTCCTCCCTCTCAGCTGACCTGGGCCGGTCCAAGGAACCTGAGCGCAGGTGGTGCACCTGCGCTGGGGCTCAGGTCCCAGCTGGCACGGGGCCTGTCCAGAGACACGCAGAAGCCTGTCTCCTGAGCATGCACGCACCCAGTGCCAGGCTCAGCCGCAGCCAAAGTGACAGAAGAAGAGGCATGTGTAGGGAGGCCCCCCTGCAACCGAATCCCCCCTCCCCCGCGTGCGAGAGCACGGATTCCCCAGTAGAGCCCACTGGCAGGGCACTGAGGCCCGGAGCCACCTGCCATCAGCAGCGTAGTCCTGGGTGTCCCCGCAGCCCTCAGGAGCACCAGGGCCTGGGGCTTGATCGACCAGGCAGCTGCGCCTCGGCGAGAAGGGCTATCTGCTTCGCTTTGGAAATCTGGACAGTATCCCTGCGGCATTGGCCGCTACGGTAGCTTGGAACGGCAATGAGTAGGAACATCACCTGGTTGCGTGGCGTGCTCTGGCAGAGGGAAGTGTGCTTAAGATGATGGGTTCTCACTTTTTTTCCCCCCAAAACGGACGGTTACGACTCGAGTCAAGGCCCAAACAACCCATACGTCCGCTTTGGACGGTCACGATGGCCGCTTAGAATATACCCGGTCCATGGAACCCCTGGACCTGTAAGCCCACTTGACCGCAGTGCCTGCCTCAAGTGAGCAGAAATGATTTCCACGCAAGTGTCTCACCACCCAATAGGTAAGCAGTTTCGTTTTGCGTCCCCCGGCCCCAGAGCCGAGAGAAATGCTCGTTCGTTCGTCCGGTCCCAAAAAGGTGGGCGAGAGGAGAAAGGGCAGGCTGATTGCTCAGAGTCGTCGGGGTGCTCTGGGGCCCCTCTCGTCCCACCAAAGAAACGCAGAGAAAGAGAGGTCCTTGACAAGGGAGAGGGAAGACTCTGGGCCTGTGCTCTCCGGGAGACAGGCCTCTGCAGGCCTGGCCGGGAGCCCAGGCCGAAGCCCGCAGGTCACCGGTGGGAAAGGCCGGGGTTCCCCTGACACAAGGTGGAGGTGACGGCGATGGGAGACAGCATGTCTGTGACCATGGCCGTGGGAGAGACCTGCAGGGCAACGCCGGCCGGCCCTAGGTAGGCCCCCGCTTGAGGAGGCCTCGGGGACTTTGGTGGGCAAGGAAACCCCTCTTCAGACGGGTCTGGCTGGCAGCCTGGCCCAACCCAGACCCTTGGCCTGGGTCAGGTGAGCTATGGCACGGAGAGGGGGCTCTCCCAGCAGCCCCAGATCTGGCCCAGGGGTCCCTTCCCCCACAGCCCCTTCTGCAAGGGGCCCTGCCCCTCCCCCTGCCTTAGAACTCAGCCCTCTGCCCCCCAGCAAGTGTGAGGAAGGAACTATTCCTATCCTACAGTGGCCCCTAGCGGTGGAAGTTTTGCCTCTGACTTTGGGCAAGGGAGCCGCTCTCTTGTTCCTGGAGCTTCTTCTGTCTCTTGGCTTTTCGCCAGACAGACGGGAGGGAACAACTGTCCAGGACAGCATAGCAGAGCTTCTCTCCTGGCCCAGTCCCCACCCAGCAGGCTCCACCCACGTCGGCCACCCCTTCCGTCGCGTCCCCGTGGCCTCCTGGTGGCATTCGGTGTATACATTTTGGAAGCCCGCTTCCCCCAGCGCTGGAGGTTTTCCTGGCAGTGGACGCGCTGCCCGAAGTGCATCGGGTGGGTTTCGGCAGGATGCCTATTGGCCTCATCGGTCCCGGCACTGCCACCGGGGACCACTCCCGAGGGCAGAAAACGCCTCCCCGCCCCCTCCCCCAATCCCTCACCACCGTCTTCCCTCTCCCGGGCTTGGGCACCTCGCGCCAGTGGCCACCGTCTCCAGAGCAACCAGGAGGGGCGGGGTCGGGGCGAGTCTGCCGGGGGCGGGGTGAGTGGCGCCTGCGCGCCAGGGCGGCGGTGGGCGTGGCCGGCCCAGCGGGCCGGGGCGCCTGCGCTTTGGTCCCGGCTTTGCGGGCGTCAGAGAGCGGCGTACGGCGGCGCGGGAGGCCTGGCGCTTGCCCCTGCCCCTCCCCCACCCCTGCCCCGGGCGCCGTCCGGGCGCCCCGAAAGGAGGGGCTGAGGAGGGAGGCAGCGGATGGGGCGAGAGGGGGCTTAGATCCCATCCCACAGGGCTGCTGGATGCGGCTCTCCCGCTGGCAGGTGTCGGCACTTTTGCTTCCCTGCGCGGTGAGGACCGTGTTCTCCTCCCTCTCAGCTGACCTGGGCCGGTCCAAGGAACCTGAGCGCAGGTGGTGCACCTGCGCTGGGGCTCAGGTCCCAGCTGGCACGGGGCCTGTCCAGAGACACGCAGAAGCCTGTCTCCTGAGCATGCACGCACCCAGTGCCAGGCTCAGCCGCAGCCAAAGTGACAGAAGAAGAGGCATGTGTAGGGAGGCCCCCCTGCAACCGAATCCCCCCTCCCCTGCGTGCGAGAGCACGGATTCCCCAGTAGAGCCCACTGGCAGGGCACTGAGGCCCGGAGCCACCTGCCATCAGCAGCGTAGTCCTGGGTGTCCCCGCAGCCCTCAGGAGCACCAGGGCCTGGGGCTTGATCGACCAGGCAGCTGCGCCTCGGCGAGAAGGGCTATCTGCTTCGCTTTGGAAATCTGGACAGTATCCCTGCGGCATTGGCCGCTACGGTAGCTTGGAACGGCAATCAGTAGGAACATCACCTGGTTGCGTGGCGTGCTCTGGCAGAGGGAAGTGTGCTTAAGATGATGGGTTCTCACTTTTTTTCCCCCCAAAACGGACGGTTACGACTCGAGTCAAGGCCCAAACAACCCATACGTCCGCTTTGGACGGTCACGATGGCCGCTTAGAATATACCCGGTCCATGGAACCCCTGGACCTGTAAGCCCACTTGACCGCAGTGCCTGCCTCAAGTGAGCAGAAATGATTTCCACGCAAGTGTCTCACCACCCAATAGGTAAGCAGTTTCGTTTTGCGTCCCCCGGCCCCAGAGCCGAGAGAAATGCTCGTTCGTTCGTCCGGTCCCAAAAAGGTGGGCGAGAGGAGAAAGGGCAGGCTGATTGCTCAGAGTCGTCGGGGTGCTCTGGGGCCCCTCTCGTCCCACCAAAGAAACGCAGAGAAAGAGAGGTCCTTGACAAGGGAGAGGGAAGACTCTGGGCCTGTGCTCTCCGGGAGACAGGCCTCTGCAGGCCTGGCCGGGAGCCCAGGCCGAAGCCCGCAGGTCACCGGTGGGAAAGGCCGGGGTTCCCCTGACACAAGGTGGAGGTGACGGCGATGGGAGACAGCATGTCTGTGACCATGGCCGTGGGAGAGACCTGCAGGGCAACGCCGGCCGGCCCTAGGTAGGCCCCCGCTTGAGGAGGCCTCGGGGACTTTGGTGGGCAAGGAAACCCCTCTTCAGACGGGTCTGGCTGGCAGCCTGGCCCAACCCAGACCCTTGGCCTGGGTCAGGTGAGCTATGGCACGGAGAGGGGGCTCTCCCAGCAGCCCCAGATCTGGCCCAGGGGTCCCTTCCCCCACAGCCCCTTCTGCAAGGGGCCCTGCCCCTCCCCCTGCCTGAGAACTCAGCCCTCTGCCCCCCAGCAAGTGTGAGGAAGGAACTATTCCTATCCTACAGTGGCCCCTAGCGGTGGAAGTTTTGCCTCTGACTTTGGGCAAGGGAGCCGCTCTCTTGTTCCTGGAGCTTCTTCTGTCTCTTGGCTTTTCGCCAGACAGACGGGAGGGAACAACTGTCCAGGACAGCATAGCAGAGCTTCTCTCCTGGCCCAGTCCCCACCCAGCAGGCTCCACCCACGTCGGCCACCCCTTCCGTCGCGTCCCCGTGGCCTCCTGGTGGCATTCGGTGTATACATTTTGGAAGCCCGCTTCCCCCAGCGCTGGAGGTTTTCCTGGCAGTGGACGCGCTGCCCGAAGTGCATCGGGTGGGTTTCGGCAGGATGCCTATTGGCCTCATCGGTCCCGGCACTGCCACCGGGGACCACTCCCGAGGGCAGAAAACGCCTCCCCGCCCCCTCCCCCAATCCCTCACCACCGTCTTCCCTCTCCCGGGCTTGGGCACCTCGCGCCAGTGGCCACCGTCTCCAGAGCAACCAGGAGGGGCGGGGTCGGGGCGAGTCTGCCGGGGGCGGGGTGAGTGGCGCCTGCGCGCCAGGGCGGCGGTGGGCGTGGCCGGCCCAGCGGGCCGGGGCGCCTGCGCTTTGGTCCCGGCTTTGCGGGCGTCAGAGAGCGGCGTACGGCGGCGCGGGAGGCCTGGCGCTTGCCCCTGCCCCTCCCCCACCCCTGCCCCGGGCGCCGTCCGGGCGCCCCGAAAGGAGGGGCTGAGGAGGGAGGCAGCGGATGGGGCGAGAGGGGGCTTAGATCCCATCCCACAGGGCTGCTGGATGCGGCTCTCCCGCTGGCAGGTGTCGGCACTTTTGCTTCCCTGCGCGGTGAGGACCGTGTTCTCCTCCCTCTCAGCTGACCTGGGCCGGTCCAAGGAACCTGAGCGCAGGTGGTGCACCTGCGCTGGGGCTCAGGTCCCAGCTGGCACGGGGCCTGTCCAGAGACACGCAGAAGCCTGTCTCCTGAGCATGCACGCACCCAGTGCCAGGCTCAGCCGCAGCCAAAGTGACAGAAGAAGAGGCATGTGTAGGGAGGCCCCCCTGCAACCGAATCCCCCCTCCCCCGCGTGCGAGAGCACGGATTCCCCAGTAGAGCCCACTGGCAGGGCACTGAGGCCCGGAGCCACCTGCCATCAGCAGCGTAGTCCTGGGTGTCCCCGCAGCCCTCAGGAGCACCAGGGCCTGGGGCTTGATCGACCAGGCAGCTGCGCCTCGGCGAGAAGGGCTATCTGCTTCGCTTTGGAAATCTGGACAGTATCCCTGCGGCATTGGCCGCTACGGTAGCTTGGAACGGCAATCAGTAGGAACATCACCTGGTTGCGTGGCGTGCTCTGGCAGAGGGAAGTGTGCTTAAGATGATGGGTTCTCACTTTTTTTCCCCCCAAAACGGACGGTTACGACTCGAGTCAAGGCCCAAACAACCCATACGTCCGCTTTGGACGGTCACGATGGCCGCTTAGAATATACCCGGTCCATGGAACCCCTGGACCTGTAAGCCCACTTGACCGCAGTGCCTGCCTCAAGTGAGCAGAAATGATTTCCACGCAAGTGTCTCACCACCCAATAGGTAAGCAGTTTCGTTTTGCGTCCCCCGGCCCCAGAGCCGAGAGAAATGCTCGTTCGTTCGTCCGGTCCCAAAAAGGTGGGCGAGAGGAGAAAGGGCAGGCTGATTGCTCAGAGTCGTCGGGGTGCTCTGGGGCCCCTCTCGTCCCACCAAAGAAACGCAGAGAAAGAGAGGTCCTTGACAAGGGAGAGGGAAGACTCTGGGCCTGTGCTCTCCGGGAGACAGGCCTCTGCAGGCCTGGCCGGGAGCCCAGGCCGAAGCCCGCAGGTCACCGGTGGGAAAGGCCGGGGTTCCCCTGACACAAGGTGGAGGTGACGGCGATGGGAGACAGCATGTCTGTGACCATGGCCGTGGGAGAGACCTGCAGGGCAACGCCGGCCGGCCCTAGGTAGGCCCCCGCTTGAGGAGGCCTCGGGGACTTTGGTGGGCAAGGAAACCCCTCTTCAGACGGGTCTGGCTGGCAGCCTGGCCCAACCCAGACCCTTGGCCTGGGTCAGGTGAGCTATGGCACGGAGAGGGGGCTCTCCCAGCAGCCCCAGATCTGGCCCAGGGGTCCCTTCCCCCACAGCCCCTTCTGCAAGGGGCCCTGCCCCTCCCCCTGCCTGAGAACTCAGCCCTCTGCCCCCCAGCAAGTGTGAGGAAGGAACTATTCCTATCCTACAGTGGCCCCTAGCGGTGGAAGTTTTGCCTCTGACTTTGGGCAAGGGAGCCGCTCTCTTGTTCCTGGAGCTTCTTCTGTCTCTTGGCTTTTCGCCAGACAGACGGGAGGGAACAACTGTCCAGGACAGCATAGCAGAGCTTCTCTCCTGGCCCAGTCCCCACCCAGCAGGCTCCACCCACGTCGGCCACCCCTTCCGTCGCGTCCCCGTGGCCTCCTGGTGGCATTCGGTGTATACATTTTGGAAGCCCGCTTCCCCCAGCGCTGGAGGTTTTCCTGGCAGTGGACGCGCTGCCCGAAGTGCATCGGGTGGGTTTCGGCAGGATGCCTATTGGCCTCATCGGTCCCGGCACTGCCACCGGGGACCACTCCCGAGGGCAGAAAACGCCTCCCCGCCCCCTCCCCCAATCCCTCACCACCGTCTTCCCTCTCCCGGGCTTGGGCACCTCGCGCCAGTGGCCACCGTCTCCAGAGCAACCAGGAGGGGCGGGGTCGGGGCGAGTCTGCCGGGGGCGGGGTGAGTGGCGCCTGCGCGCCAGGGCGGCGGTGGGCGTGGCCGGCCCAGCGGGCCGGGGCGCCTGCGCTTTGGTCCCGGCTTTGCGGGCGTCAGAGAGCGGCGTACGGCGGCGCGGGAGGCCTGGCGCTTGCCCCTGCCCCTCCCCCACCCCTGCCCCGGGCGCCGTCCGGGCGCCCCGAAAGGAGGGGCTGAGGAGGGAGGCAGCGGATGGGGCGAGAGGGGGCTTAGATCCCATCCCACAGGGCTGCTGGATGCGGCTCTCCCGCTGGCAGGTGTCGGCACTTTTGCTTCCCTGCGCGGTGAGGACCGTGTTCTCCTCCCTCTCAGCTGACCTGGGCCGGTCCAAGGAACCTGAGCGCAGGTGGTGCACCTGCGCTGGGGCTCAGGTCCCAGCTGGCACGGGGCCTGTCCAGAGACACGCAGAAGCCTGTCTCCTGAGCATGCACGCACCCAGTGCCAGGCTCAGCCGCAGCCAAAGTGACAGAAGAAGAGGCATGTGTAGGGAGGCCCCCCTGCAACCGAATCCCCCCTCCCCCGCGTGCGAGAGCACGGATTCCCCAGTAGAGCCCACTGGCAGGGCACTGAGGCCCGGAGCCACCTGCCATCAGCAGCGTAGTCCTGGGTGTCCCCGCAGCCCTCAGGAGCACCAGGGCCTGGGGCTTGATCGACCAGGCAGCTGCGCCTCGGCGAGAAGGGCTATCTGCTTCGCTTTGGAAATCTGGACAGTATCCCTGCGGCATTGGCCGCTACGGTAGCTTGGAACGGCAATCAGTAGGAACATCACCTGGTTGCGTGGCGTGCTCTGGCAGAGGGAAGTGTGCTTAAGATGATGGGTTCTCACTTTTTTTCCCCCCAAAACGGACGGTTACGACTCGAGTCAAGGCCCAAACAACCCATACGTCCGCTTTGGACGGTCACGATGGCCGCTTAGAATATACCCGGTCCATGGAACCCCTGGACCTGTAAGCCCACTTGACCGCAGTGCCTGCCTCAAGTGAGCAGAAATGATTTCCACGCAAGTGTCTCACCACCCAATAGGTAAGCAGTTTCGTTTTGCGTCCCCCGGCCCCAGAGCCGAGAGAAATGCTCGTTCGTTCGTCCGGTCCCAAAAAGGTGGGCGAGAGGAGAAAGGGCAGGCTGATTGCTCAGAGTCGTCGGGGTGCTCTGGGGCCCCTCTCGTCCCACCAAAGAAACGCAGAGAAAGAGAGGTCCTTGACAAGGGAGAGGGAAGACTCTGGGCCTGTGCTCTCCGGGAGACAGGCCTCTGCAGGCCTGGCCGGGAGCCCAGGCCGAAGCCCGCAGGTCACCGGTGGGAAAGGCCGGGGTTCCCCTGACACAAGGTGGAGGTGACGGCGATGGGAGACAGCATGTCTGTGACCATGGCCGTGGGAGAGACCTGCAGGGCAACGCCGGCCGGCCCTAGGTAGGCCCCCGCTTGAGGAGGCCTCGGGGACTTTGGTGGGCAAGGAAACCCCTCTTCAGACGGGTCTGGCTGGCAGCCTGGCCCAACCCAGACCCTTGGCCTGGGTCAGGTGAGCTATGGCACGGAGAGGGGGCTCTCCCAGCAGCCCCAGATCTGGCCCAGGGGTCCCTTCCCCCACAGCCCCTTCTGCAAGGGGCCCTGCCCCTCCCCCTGCCTTAGAACTCAGCCCTCTGCCCCCCAGCAAGTGTGAGGAAGGAACTATTCCTATCCTACAGTGGCCCCTAGCGGTGGAAGTTTTGCCTCTGACTTTGGGCAAGGGAGCCGCTCTCTTGTTCCTGGAGCTTCTTCTGTCTCTTGGCTTTTCGCCAGACAGACGGGAGGGAACAACTGTCCAGGACAGCATAGCAGAGCTTCTCTCCTGGCCCAGTCCCCACCCAGCAGGCTCCACCCACGTCGGCCACCCCTTCCGTCGCGTCCCCGTGGCCTCCTGGTGGCATTCGGTGTATACATTTTGGAAGCCCGCTTCCCCCAGCGCTGGAGGTTTTCCTGGCAGTGGACGCGCTGCCCGAAGTGCATCGGGTGGGTTTCGGCAGGATGCCTATTGGCCTCATCGGTCCCGGCACTGCCACCGGGGACCACTCCCGAGGGCAGAAAACGCCTCCCCGCCCCCTCCCCCAATCCCTCACCACCGTCTTCCCTCTCCCGGGCTTGGGCACCTCGCGCCAGTGGCCACCGTCTCCAGAGCAACCAGGAGGGGCGGGGTCGGGGCGAGTCTGCCGGGGGCGGGGTGAGTGGCGCCTGCGCGCCAGGGCGGCGGTGGGCGTGGCCGGCCCAGCGGGCCGGGGCGCCTGCGCTTTGGTCCCGGCTTTGCGGGCGTCAGAGAGCGGCGTACGGCGGCGCGGGAGGCCTGGCGCTTGCCCCTGCCCCTCCCCCACCCCTGCCCCGGGCGCCGTCCGGGCGCCCCGAAAGGAGGGGCTGAGGAGGGAGGCAGCGGATGGGGCGAGAGGGGGCTTAGATCCCATCCCACAGGGCTGCTGGATGCGGCTCTCCCGCTGGCAGGTGTCGGCACTTTTGCTTCCCTGCGCGGTGAGGACCGTGTTCTCCTCCCTCTCAGCTGACCTGGGCCGGTCCAAGGAACCTGAGCGCAGGTGGTGCACCTGCGCTGGGGCTCAGGTCCCAGCTGGCACGGGGCCTGTCCAGAGACACGCAGAAGCCTGTCTCCTGAGCATGCACGCACCCAGTGCCAGGCTCAGCCGCAGCCAAAGTGACAGAAGAAGAGGCATGTGTAGGGAGGCCCCCCTGCAACCGAATCCCCCCTCCCCCGCGTGCGAGAGCACGGATTCCCCAGTAGAGCCCACTGGCAGGGCACTGAGGCCCGGAGCCACCTGCCATCAGCAGCGTAGTCCTGGGTGTCCCCGCAGCCCTCAGGAGCACCAGGGCCTGGGGCTTGATCGACCAGGCAGCTGCGCCTCGGCGAGAAGGGCTATCTGCTTCGCTTTGGAAATCTGGACAGTATCCCTGCGGCATTGGCCGCTACGGTAGCTTGGAACGGCAATCAGTAGGAACATCACCTGGTTGCGTGGCGTGCTCTGGCAGAGGGAAGTGTGCTTAAGATGATGGGTTCTCACTTTTTTTCCCCCCAAAACGGACGGTTACGACTCGAGTCAAGGCCCAAACAACCCATACGTCCGCTTTGGACGGTCACGATGGCCGCTTAGAATATACCCGGTCCATGGAACCCCTGGACCTGTAAGCCCACTTGACCGCAGTGCCTGCCTCAAGTGAGCAGAAATGATTTCCACGCAAGTGTCTCACCACCCAATAGGTAAGCAGTTTCGTTTTGCGTCCCCCGGCCCCAGAGCCGAGAGAAATGCTCGTTCGTTCGTCCGGTCCCAAAAAGGTGGGCGAGAGGAGAAAGGGCAGGCTGATTGCTCAGAGTCGTCGGGGTGCTCTGGGGCCCCTCTCGTCCCACCAAAGAAACGCAGAGAAAGAGAGGTCCTTGACAAGGGAGAGGGAAGACTCTGGGCCTGTGCTCTCCGGGAGACAGGCCTCTGCAGGCCTGGCCGGGAGCCCAGGCCGAAGCCCGCAGGTCACCGGTGGGAAAGGCCGGGGTTCCCCTGACACAAGGTGGAGGTGACGGCGATGGGAGACAGCATGTCTGTGACCATGGCCGTGGGAGAGACCTGCAGGGCAACGCCGGCCGGCCCTAGGTAGGCCCCCGCTTGAGGAGGCCTCGGGGACTTTGGTGGGCAAGGAAACCCCTCTTCAGACGGGTCTGGCTGGCAGCCTGGCCCAACCCAGACCCTTGGCCTGGGTCAGGTGAGCTATGGCACGGAGAGGGGGCTCTCCCAGCAGCCCCAGATCTGGCCCAGGGGTCCCTTCCCCCACAGCCCCTTCTGCAAGGGGCCCTGCCCCTCCCCCTGCCTTAGAACTCAGCCCTCTGCCCCCCAGCAAGTGTGAGGAAGGAACTATTCCTATCCTACAGTGGCCCCTAGCGGTGGAAGTTTTGCCTCTGACTTTGGGCAAGGGAGCCGCTCTCTTGTTCCTGGAGCTTCTTCTGTCTCTTGGCTTTTCGCCAGACAGACGGGAGGGAACAACTGTCCAGGACAGCATAGCAGAGCTTCTCTCCTGGCCCAGTCCCCACCCAGCAGGCTCCACCCACGTCGGCCACCCCTTCCGTCGCGTCCCCGTGGCCTCCTGGTGGCATTCGGTGTATACATTTTGGAAGCCCGCTTCCCCCAGCGCTGGAGGTTTTCCTGGCAGTGGACGCGCTGCCCGAAGTGCATCGGGTGGGTTTCGGCAGGATGCCTATTGGCCTCATCTGTCCCGGCACTGCCACCGGGGACCACTCCCGAGGGCAGAAAACGCCTCCCCGCCCCCTCCCCCAATCCCTCACCACCGTCTTCCCTCTCCCGGGCTTGGGCACCTCGCGCCAGTGGCCACCGTCTCCAGAGCAACCAGGAGGGGCGGGGGCGGGGCGAGTCTGCCGGGGGCGGGGTGAGTGGCGCCTGCGCGCCAGGGCGGCGGTGGGCGTGGCCGGCCCAGCGGGCCGGGGCGCCTGCGCTTTGGTCCCGGCTTTGCGGGCGTCAGAGAGCGGCGTACGGCGGCGCGGGAGGCCTGGCGCTTGCCCCTGCCCCTCCCCCACCCCTGCCCCGGGCGCCGTCCGGGCGCCCCGAAAGGAGGGGCTGAGGAGGGAGGCAGCGGATGGGGCGAGAGGGGGCTTAGATCCCATCCCACAGGGCTGCTGGATGCGGCTCTCCCGCTGGCAGGTGTCGGCACTTTTGCTTCCCTGCGCGGTGAGGACCGTGTTCTCCTCCCTCTCAGCTGACCTGGGCCGGTCCAAGGAACCTGAGCGCAGGTGGTGCACCTGCGCTGGGGCTCAGGTCCCAGCTGGCACGGGGCCTGTCCAGAGACACGCAGAAGCCTGTCTCCTGAGCATGCACGCACCCAGTGCCAGGCTCAGCCGCAGCCAAAGTGACAGAAGAAGAGGCATGTGTAGGGAGGCCCCCCTGCAACCGAATCCCCCCTCCCCCGCGTGCGAGAGCACGGATTCCCCAGTAGAGCCCACTGGCAGGGCACTGAGGCCCGGAGCCACCTGCCATCAGCAGCGTAGTCCTGGGTGTCCCCGCAGCCCTCAGGAGCACCAGGGCCTGGGGCTTGATCGACCAGGCAGCTGCGCCTCGGCGAGAAGGGCTATCTGCTTCGCTTTGGAAATCTGGACAGTATCCCTGCGGCATTGGCCGCTACGGTAGCTTGGAACGGCAATCAGTAGGAACATCACCTGGTTGCGTGGCGTGCTCTGGCAGAGGGAAGTGTGCTTAAGATGATGGGTTCTCACTTTTTTTCCCCCCAAAACGGACGGTTACGACTCGAGTCAAGGCCCAAACAACCCATACGTCCGCTTTGGACGGTCACGATGGCCGCTTAGAATATACCCGGTCCATGGAACCCCTGGACCTGTAAGCCCACTTGACCGCAGTGCCTGCCTCAAGTGAGCAGAAATGATTTCCACGCAAGTGTCTCACCACCCAATAGGTAAGCAGTTTCGTTTTGCGTCCCCCGGCCCCAGAGCCGAGAGAAATGCTCGTTCGTTCGTCCGGTCCCAAAAAGGTGGGCGAGAGGAGAAAGGGCAGGCTGATTGCTCAGAGTCGTCGGGGTGCTCTGGGGCCCCTCTCGTCCCACCAAAGAAACGCAGAGAAAGAGAGGTCCTTGACAAGGGAGAGGGAAGACTCTGGGCCTGTGCTCTCCGGGAGACAGGCCTCTGCAGGCCTGGCCGGGAGCCCAGGCCGAAGCCCGCAGGTCACCGGTGGGAAAGGCCGGGGTTCCCCTGACACAAGGTGGAGGTGACGGCGATGGGAGACAGCATGTCTGTGACCATGGCCGTGGGAGAGACCTGCAGGGCAACGCCGGCCGGCCCTAGGTAGGCCCCCGCTTGAGGAGGCCTCGGGGACTTTGGTGGGCAAGGAAACCCCTCTTCAGACGGGTCTGGCTGGCAGCCTGGCCCAACCCAGACCCTTGGCCTGGGTCAGGTGAGCTATGGCACGGAGAGGGGGCTCTCCCAGCAGCCCCAGATCTGGCCCAGGGGTCCCTTCCCCCACAGCCCCTTCTGCAAGGGGCCCTGCCCCTCCCCCTGCCTTAGAACTCAGCCCTCTGCCCCCCAGCAAGTGTGAGGAAGGAACTATTCCTATCCTACAGTGGCCCCTAGCGGTGGAAGTTTTGCCTCTGACTTTGGGCAAGGGAGCCGCTCTCTTGTTCCTGGAGCTTCTTCTGTCTCTTGGCTTTTCGCCAGACAGACGGGAGGGAACAACTGTCCAGGACAGCATAGCAGAGCTTCTCTCCTGGCCCAGTCCCCACCCAGCAGGCTCCACCCACGTCGGCCACCCCTTCCGTCGCGTCCCCGTGGCCTCCTGGTGGCATTCGGTGTATACATTTTGGAAGCCCGCTTCCCCCAGCGCTGGAGGTTTTCCTGGCAGTGGACGCGCTGCCCGAAGGGCATCGGGTGGGTTTCGGCAGGATGCCTATTGGCCTCATCTGTCCCGGCACTGCCACCGGGGACCACTCCCGAGGGCAGAAAACGCCTCCCCGCCCCCTCCCCCAATCCCTCACCACCGTCTTCCCTCTCCCGGGCTTGGGCACCTCGCGCCAGTGGCCACCGTCTCCAGAGCAACCAGGAGGGGCGGGGGCGGGGCGAGTCTGCCGGGGGCGGGGTGAGTGGCGCCTGCGCGCCAGGGCGGCGGTGGGCGTGGCCGGCCCAGCGGGCCGGGGCGCCTGCGCTTTGGTCCCGGCTTTGCGGGCGTCAGAGAGCGGCGTACGGCGGCGCGGGAGGCCTGGCGCTTGCCCCTGCCCCTCCCCCACCCCTGCCCCGGGCGCCGTCCGGGCGCCCCGAAAGGAGGGGCTGAGGAGGGAGGCAGCGGATGGGGCGAGAGGGGGCTTAGATCCCACAGGGCTGCTGGATGCGGCTCTCCCGCTGGCAGGTGTCGGCACTTTTGCTTCCCTCCGCGGTGAGGACCGTGTTCTCCTCCCTCTCAGCTGACCTGGGCCGGTCCAAGGAACCTGAGCGCAGGTGGTGCACCTGCGCTGGGGCTCAGGTCCCAGCTGGCGCGGGGCCTGTCCAGAGACACGCAGAAGCCTGTCTCCTGAGCATGCACGCACCCAGTGCCAGGCTCAGCCGCAGCCAAAGTGACAGAAGAAGAGGCATGTGTAGGGAGGCCCCCCTGCAACCGAATCCCCCCTCCCCCGCGTGCGAGAGCACGGATTCCCCAGTAGAGCCCACTGGCAGGGCACTGAGGCCCGGAGCCACCTGCCATCAGCAGCGTAGTCCTGGGTGTCCCCCGCAGCCCTCAGGAGCACCAGGGCCTGGGGCTTGATCGACCAGGCAGCTGCGCCTCGGCGAGAAGGGCTATCTGCTTCGCTTTGGAAATCTGGACAGTATCCCTGCGGCATTGGCCGCTACGGTAGCTTGGAACGGCAATCAGTAGGAACATCACCTGGTTGCGTGGCGTGCTCTGGCAGAGGGAAGTGTGCTTAAGATGATGGGTTCTCACTTTTTTTCCCCCCAAAACGGACGGTTACGACTCGAGTCAAGGCCCAAACAACCCATACGTCCGCTTTGGACGGTCACGATGGCCGCTTAGAATATACCCGGTCCATGGAACCCCTGGACCTGTAAGCCCACTTGACCGCAGTGCCTGCCTCAAGTGAGCAGAAATGATTTCCACGCAAGTGTCTCACCACCCAATAGGTAAGCAGTTTCGTTTTGCGTCCCCCGGCCCCAGAGCCGAGAGAAATGCTCGTTCGTTCGTCCGGTCCCAAAAAGGTGGGCGAGAGGAGAAAGGGCAGGCTGATTGCTCAGAGTCGTCGGGGTGCTCTGGGGCCCCTCTCGTCCCACCAAAGAAACGCAGAGAAAGAGAGGTCCTTGACAAGGGAGAGGGAAGACTCTGGGCCTGTGCTCTCCGGGAGACAGGCCTCTGCAGGCCTGGCCGGGAGCCCAGGCCGAAGCCCGCAGGTCACCGGTGGGAAAGGCCGGGGTTCCCCTGACACAAGGTGGAGGTGACGGCGATGGGAGACAGCATGTCTGTGACCATGGCCGTGGGAGAGACCTGCAGGGCAACGCCGGCCGGCCCTAGGTAGGCCCCCGCTTGAGGAGGCCTCGGGGACTTTGGTGGGCAAGGAAACCCCTCTTCAGACGGGTCTGGCTGGCAGCCTGGCCCAACCCAGACCCTTGGCCTGGGTCAGGTGAGCTATGGCACGGAGAGGGGGCTCTCCCAGCAGCCCCAGATCTGGCCCAGGGGTCCCTTCCCCCACAGCCCCTTCTGCAAGGGGCCCTGCCCCTCCCCCTGCCTTAGAACTCAGCCCTCTGCCCCCCAGCAAGTGTGAGGAAGGAACTATTCCTATCCTACAGTGGCCCCTAGCGGTGGAAGTTTTGCCTCTGACTTTGGGCAAGGGAGCCGCTCTCTTGTTCCTGGAGCTTCTTCTGTCTCTTGGCTTTTCGCCAGACAGACGGGAGGGAACAACTGTCCAGGACAGCATAGCAGAGCTTCTCTCCTGGCCCAGTCCCCACCCAGCAGGCTCCACCCACGTCGGCCACCCCTTCCGTCGCGTCCCCGTGGCCTCCTGGTGGCATTCGGTGTATACATTTTGGAAGCCCGCTTCCCCCAGCGCTGGAGGTTTTCCTGGCAGTGGACGCGCTGCCCGAAGGGCATCGGGTGGGTTTCGGCAGGATGCCTATTGGCCTCATCTGTCCCGGCACTGCCACCGGGGACCACTCCCGAGGGCAGAAAACGCCTCCCCGCCCCCTCCCCCAATCCCTCACCACCGTCTTCCCTCTCCCGGGCTTGGGCACCTCGCGCCAGTGGCCACCGTCTCCAGAGCAACCAGGAGGGGCGGGGGCGGGGCGAGTCTGCCGGGGGCGGGGTGAGTGGCGCCTGCGCGCCAGGGCGGCGGTGGGCGTGGCCGGCCCAGCGGGCCGGGGCGCCTGCGCTTTGGTCCCGGCTTTGCGGGCGTCAGAGAGCGGCGTACGGCGGCGCGGGAGGCCTGGCGCTTGCCCCTGCCCCTCCCCCACCCCTGCCCCGGGCGCCGTCCGGGCGCCCCGAAAGGAGGGGCTGAGGAGGGAGGCAGCGGATGGGGCGAGAGGGGGCTTAGATCCCACAGGGCTGCTGGATGCGGCTCTCCCGCTGGCAGGTGTCGGCACTTTTGCTTCCCTCCGCGGTGAGGACCGTGTTCTCCTCCCTCTCAGCTGACCTGGGCCGGTCCAAGGAACCTGAGCGCAGGTGGTGCACCTGCGCTGGGGCTCAGGTCCCAGCTGGCGCGGGGCCTGTCCAGAGACACGCAGAAGCCTGTCTCCTGAGCATGCACGCACCCAGTGCCAGGCTCAGCCGCAGCCAAAGTGACAGAAGAAGAGGCATGTGTAGGGAGGCCCCCCTGCAACCGAATCCCCCCCTCCCCCGCGTGCGAGAGCACGGATTCCCCAGTAGAGCCCACTGGCAGGGCACTGAGGCCCGGAGCCACCTGCCATCAGCAGCGTAGTCCTGGGTGTCCCCGCAGCCCTCAGGAGCACCAGGGCCTGGGGCTTGATCGACCAGGCAGCTGCGCCTCGGCGAGAAGGGCTATCTGCTTCGCTTTGGAAATCTGGACAGTATCCCTGCGGCATTGGCCGCTACGGTAGCTTGGAACGGCAATCAGTAGGAACATCACCTGGTTGCGTGGCGTGCTCTGGCAGAGGGAAGTGTGCTTAAGATGATGGGTTCTCACTTTTTTTCCCCCCAAAACGGACGGTTACGACTCGAGTCAAGGCCCAAACAACCCATACGTCCGCTTTGGACGGTCACGATGGCCGCTTAGAATATACCCGGTCCATGGAACCCCTGGACCTGTAAGCCCACTTGACCGCAGTGCCTGCCTCAAGTGAGCAGAAATGATTTCCACGCAAGTGTCTCACCACCCAATAGGTAAGCAGTTTCGTTTTGCGTCCCCCGGCCCCAGAGCCGAGAGAAATGCTCGTTCGTTCGTCCGGTCCCAAAAAGGTGGGCGAGAGGAGAAAGGGCAGGCTGATTGCTCAGAGTCGTCGGGGTGCTCTGGGGCCCCTCTCGTCCCACCAAAGAAACGCAGAGAAAGAGAGGTCCTTGACAAGGGAGAGGGAAGACTCTGGGCCTGTGCTCTCCGGGAGACAGGCCTCTGCAGGCCTGGCCGGGAGCCCAGGCCGAAGCCCGCAGGTCACCGGTGGGAAAGGCCGGGGTTCCCCTGACACAAGGTGGAGGTGACGGCGATGGGAGACAGCATGTCTGTGACCATGGCCGTGGGAGAGACCTGCAGGGCAACGCCGGCCGGCCCTAGGTAGGCCCCCGCTTGAGGAGGCCTCGGGGACTTTGGTGGGCAAGGAAACCCCTCTTCAGACGGGTCTGGCTGGCAGCCTGGCCCAACCCAGACCCTTGGCCTGGGTCAGGTGAGCTATGGCACGGAGAGGGGGCTCTCCCAGCAGCCCCAGATCTGGCCCAGGGGTCCCTTCCCCCACAGCCCCTTCTGCAAGGGGCCCTGCCCCTCCCCCTGCCTTAGAACTCAGCCCTCTGCCCCCCAGCAAGTGTGAGGAAGGAACTATTCCTATCCTACAGTGGCCCCTAGCGGTGGAAGTTTTGCCTCTGACTTTGGGCAAGGGAGCCGCTCTCTTGTTCCTGGAGCTTCTTCTGTCTCTTGGCTTTTCGCCAGACAGACGGGAGGGAACAACTGTCCAGGACAGCATAGCAGAGCTTCTCTCCTGGCCCAGTCCCCACCCAGCAGGCTCCACCCACGTCGGCCACCCCTTCCGTCGCGTCCCCGTGGCCTCCTGGTGGCATTCGGTGTATACATTTTGGAAGCCCGCTTCCCCCAGCGCTGGAGGTTTTCCTGGCAGTGGACGCGCTGCCCGAAGGGCATCGGGTGGGTTTCGGCAGGATGCCTATTGGCCTCATCTGTCCCGGCACTGCCACCGGGGACCACTCCCGAGGGCAGAAAACGCCTCCCCGCCCCCTCCCCCAATCCCTCACCACCGTCTTCCCTCTCCCGGGCTTGGGCACCTCGCGCCAGTGGCCACCGTCTCCAGAGCAACCAGGAGGGGCGGGGGCGGGGCGAGTCTGCCGGGGGCGGGGTGAGTGGCGCCTGCGCGCCAGGGCGGCGGTGGGCGTGGCCGGCCCAGCGGGCCGGGGCGCCTGCGCTTTGGTCCCGGCTTTGCGGGCGTCAGAGAGCGGCGTACGGCGGCGCGGGAGGCCTGGCGCTTGCCCCTGCCCCTCCCCCACCCCTGCCCCGGGCGCCGTCCGGGCGCCCCGAAAGGAGGGGCTGAGGAGGGAGGCAGCGGATGGGGCGAGAGGGGGCTTAGATCCCACAGGGCTGCTGGATGCGGCTCTCCCGCTGGCAGGTGTCGGCACTTTTGCTTCCCTGCGCGGTGAGGACCGTGTTCTCCTCCCTCTCAGCTGACCTGGGCCGGTCCAAGGAACCTGAGCGCAGGTGGTGCACCTGCGCTGGGGCTCAGGTCCCAGCTGGCGCGGGGCCTGTCCAGAGACACGCAGAAGCCTGTCTCCTGAGCATGCACGCACCCAGTGCCAGGCTCAGCCGCAGCCAAAGTGACAGAAGAAGAGGCATGTGTAGGGAGGCCCCCCTGCAACCGAATCCCCCCTCCCCCGCGTGCGAGAGCACGGATTCCCCAGTAGAGCCCACTGGCAGGGCACTGAGGCCCGGAGCCACCTGCCATCAGCAGCGTAGTCCTGGGTGTCCCCGCAGCCCTCAGGAGCACCAGGGCCTGGGGCTTGATCGACCAGGCAGCTGCGCCTCGGCGAGAAGGGCTATCTGCTTCGCTTTGGAAATCTGGACAGTATCCCTGCGGCATTGGCCGCTACGGTAGCTTGGAACGGCAATCAGTAGGAACATCACCTGGTTGCGTGGCGTGCTCTGGCAGAGGGAAGTGTGCTTAAGATGATGGGTTCTCACTTTTTTTCCCCCCAAAACGGACGGTTACGACTCGAGTCAAGGCCCAAACAACCCATACGTCCGCTTTGGACGGTCACGATGGCCGCTTAGAATATACCCGGTCCATGGAACCCCTGGACCTGTAAGCCCACTTGACCGCAGTGCCTGCCTCAAGTGAGCAGAAATGATTTCCACGCAAGTGTCTCACCACCCAATAGGTAAGCAGTTTCGTTTTGCGTCCCCCGGCCCCAGAGCCGAGAGAAATGCTCGTTCGTTCGTCCGGTCCCAAAAAGGTGGGCGAGAGGAGAAAGGGCAGGCTGATTGCTCAGAGTCGTCGGGGTGCTCTGGGGCCCCTCTCGTCCCACCAAAGAAACGCAGAGAAAGAGAGGTCCTTGACAAGGGAGAGGGAAGACTCTGGGCCTGTGCTCTCCGGGAGACAGGCCTCTGCAGGCCTGGCCGGGAGCCCAGGCCGAAGCCCGCAGGTCACCGGTGGGAAAGGCCGGGGTTCCCCTGACACAAGGTGGAGGTGACGGCGATGGGAGACAGCATGTCTGTGACCATGGCCGTGGGAGAGACCTGCAGGGCAACGCCGGCCGGCCCTAGGTAGGCCCCCGCTTGAGGAGGCCTCGGGGACTTTGGTGGGCAAGGAAACCCCTCTTCAGACGGGTCTGGCTGGCAGCCTGGCCCAACCCAGACCCTTGGCCTGGGTCAGGTGAGCTATGGCACGGAGAGGGGGCTCTCCCAGCAGCCCCAGATCTGGCCCAGGGGTCCCTTCCCCCACAGCCCCTTCTGCAAGGGGCCCTGCCCCTCCCCCTGCCTTAGAACTCAGCCCTCTGCCCCCCAGCAAGTGTGAGGAAGGAACTATTCCTATCCTACAGTGGCCCCTAGCGGTGGAAGTTTTGCCTCTGACTTTGGGCAAGGGAGCCGCTCTCTTGTTCCTGGAGCTTCTTCTGTCTCTTGGCTTTTCGCCAGACAGACGGGAGGGAACAACTGTCCAGGACAGCATAGCAGAGCTTCTCTCCTGGCCCAGTCCCCACCCAGCAGGCTCCACCCACGTCGGCCACCCCTTCCGTCGCGTCCCCGTGGCCTCCTGGTGGCATTCGGTGTATACATTTTGGAAGCCCGCTTCCCCCAGCGCTGGAGGTTTTCCTGGCAGTGGACGCGCTGCCCGAAGTGCATCGGGTGGGTTTCGGCAGGATGCCTATTGGCCTCATCTGTCCCGGCACTGCCACCGGGGACCACTCCCGAGGGCAGAAAACGCCTCCCCGCCCCCTCCCCCAATCCCTCACCACCGTCTTCCCTCTCCCGGGCTTGGGCACCTCGCGCCAGTGGCCACCGTCTCCAGAGCAACCAGGAGGGGCGGGGGCGGGGCGAGTCTGCCGGGGGCGGGGTGAGTGGCGCCTGCGCGCCAGGGCGGCGGTGGGCGTGGCCGGCCCAGCGGGCCGGGGCGCCTGCGCTTTGGTCCCGGCTTTGCGGGCGTCAGAGAGCGGCGTACGGCGGCGCGGGAGGCCTGGCGCTTGCCCCTGCCCCTCCCCCACCCCTGCCCCGGGCGCCGTCCGGGCGCCCCGAAAGGAGGGGCTGAGGAGGGAGGCAGCGGATGGGGCGAGAGGGGGCTTAGATCCCACAGGGCTGCTGGATGCGGCTCTCCCGCTGGCAGGTGTCGGCACTTTTGCTTCCCTCCGCGGTGAGGACCGTGTTCTCCTCCCTCTCAGCTGACCTGGGCCGGTCCAAGGAACCTGAGCGCAGGTGGTGCACCTGCGCTGGGGCTCAGGTCCCAGCTGGCGCGGGGCCTGTCCAGAGACACGCAGAAGCCTGTCTCCTGAGCATGCACGCACCCAGTGCCAGGCTCAGCCGCAGCCAAAGTGACAGAAGAAGAGGCATGTGTAGGGAGGCCCCCCTGCAACCGAATCCCCCCTCCCCCGCGTGCGAGAGCACGGATTCCCCAGTAGAGCCCACTGGCAGGGCACTGAGGCCCGGAGCCACCTGCCATCAGCAGCGTAGTCCTGGGTGTCCCCGCAGCCCTCAGGAGCACCAGGGCCTGGGGCTTGATCGACCAGGCAGCTGCGCCTCGGCGAGAAGGGCTATCTGCTTCGCTTTGGAAATCTGGACAGTATCCCTGCGGCATTGGCCGCTACGGTAGCTTGGAACGGCAATCAGTAGGAACATCACCTGGTTGCGTGGCGTGCTCTGGCAGAGGGAAGTGTGCTTAAGATGATGGGTTCTCACTTTTTTTCCCCCCAAAACGGACGGTTACGACTCGAGTCAAGGCCCAAACAACCCATACGTCCGCTTTGGACGGTCACGATGGCCGCTTAGAATATACCCGGTCCATGGAACCCCTGGACCTGTAAGCCCACTTGACCGCAGTGCCTGCCTCAAGTGAGCAGAAATGATTTCCACGCAAGTGTCTCACCACCCAATAGGTAAGCAGTTTCGTTTTGCGTCCCCCGGCCCCAGAGCCGAGAGAAATGCTCGTTCGTTCGTCCGGTCCCAAAAAGGTGGGCGAGAGGAGAAAGGGCAGGCTGATTGCTCAGAGTCGTCGGGGTGCTCTGGGGCCCCTCTCGTCCCACCAAAGAAACGCAGAGAAAGAGAGGTCCTTGACAAGGGAGAGGGAAGACTCTGGGCCTGTGCTCTCCGGGAGACAGGCCTCTGCAGGCCTGGCCGGGAGCCCAGGCCGAAGCCCGCAGGTCACCGGTGGGAAAGGCCGGGGTTCCCCTGACACAAGGTGGAGGTGACGGCGATGGGAGACAGCATGTCTGTGACCATGGCCGTGGGAGAGACCTGCAGGGCAACGCCGGCCGGCCCTAGGTAGGCCCCCGCTTGAGGAGGCCTCGGGGACTTTGGTGGGCAAGGAAACCCCTCTTCAGACGGGTCTGGCTGGCAGCCTGGCCCAACCCAGACCCTTGGCCTGGGTCAGGTGAGCTATGGCACGGAGAGGGGGCTCTCCCAGCAGCCCCAGATCTGGCCCAGGGGTCCCTTCCCCCACAGCCCCTTCTGCAAGGGGCCCTGCCCCTCCCCCTGCCTTAGAACTCAGCCCTCTGCCCCCCAGCAAGTGTGAGGAAGGAACTATTCCTATCCTACAGTGGCCCCTAGCGGTGGAAGTTTTGCCTCTGACTTTGGGCAAGGGAGCCGCTCTCTTGTTCCTGGAGCTTCTTCTGTCTCTTGGCTTTTCGCCAGACAGACGGGAGGGAACAACTGTCCAGGACAGCATAGCAGAGCTTCTCTCCTGGCCCAGTCCCCACCCAGCAGGCTCCACCCACGTCGGCCACCCCTTCCGTCGCGTCCCCGTGGCCTCCTGGTGGCATTCGGTGTATACATTTTGGAAGCCCGCTTCCCCCAGCGCTGGAGGTTTTCCTGGCAGTGGACGCGCTGCCCGAAGTGCATCGGGTGGGTTTCGGCAGGATGCCTATTGGCCTCATCTGTCCCGGCACTGCCACCGGGGACCACTCCCGAGGGCAGAAAACGCCTCCCCGCCCCCTCCCCCAATCCCTCACCACCGTCTTCCCTCTCCCGGGCTTGGGCACCTCGCGCCAGTGGCCACCGTCTCCAGAGCAACCAGGAGGGGCGGGGGCGGGGCGAGTCTGCCGGGGGCGGGGTGAGTGGCGCCTGCGCGCCAGGGCGGCGGTGGGCGTGGCCGGCCCAGCGGGCCGGGGCGCCTGCGCTTTGGTCCCGGCTTTGCGGGCGTCAGAGAGCGGCGTACGGCGGCGCGGGAGGCCTGGCGCTTGCCCCTGCCCCTCCCCCACCCCTGCCCCGGGCGCCGTCCGGGCGCCCCGAAAGGAGGGGCTGAGGAGGGAGGCAGCGGATGGGGCGAGAGGGGGCTTAGATCCCACAGGGCTGCTGGATGCGGCTCTCCCGCTGGCAGGTGTCGGCACTTTTGCTTCCCTGCGCGGTGAGGACCGTGTTCTCCTCCCTC
This sequence comes from Dasypus novemcinctus, assembly GCF_030445035.2. Taxonomy (NCBI): domain Eukaryota; kingdom Metazoa; phylum Chordata; class Mammalia; order Cingulata; family Dasypodidae; genus Dasypus; species Dasypus novemcinctus. The sequence goes on from NW_026688487.1 coordinate 46,397, forward strand.
TCAGCTGACCTGGGCCGGTCCAAGGAACCTGAGCGCAGGTGGTGCACCTGCGCTGGGGCTCAGGTCCCAGCTGGCGCGGGGCCTGTCCAGAGACACGCAGAAGCCTGTCTCCTGAGCATGCACGCACCCAGTGCCAGGCTCAGCCGCAGCCAAAGTGACAGAAGAAGAGGCATGTGTAGGGAGGCCCCCCTGCAACCGAATCCCCCCTCCCCCGCGTGCGAGAGCACGGATTCCCCAGTAGAGCCCACTGGCAGGGCACTGAGGCCCGGAGCCACCTGCCATCAGCAGCGTAGTCCTGGGTGTCCCCGCAGCCCTCAGGAGCACCAGGGCCTGGGGCTTGATCGACCAGGCAGCTGCGCCTCGGCGAGAAGGGCTATCTGCTTCGCTTTGGAAATCTGGACAGTATCCCTGCGGCATTGGCCGCTACGGTAGCTTGGAACGGCAATCAGTAGGAACATCACCTGGTTGCGTGGCGTGCTA
>NW_026688488.1:0-46559 GCF_030445035.2 Dasypus novemcinctus
CCAGAGCACCCCGACGACTCTGAGCAAGGAGCCTGCCCTTCCTCCTCTCGCCCTCCTTTTTGGGACCGTACCGACCAACGAGCGTTTCTCTCGGCTCTGGGGCCGCGGACGCAAAACGAAACTGCTTACCCTATTGGGTGGTGAGACACTTGCGTGGAAATCATTTCTGCTCACTTGAGGCAGGCACTGCGGTCAAGTGGGCTTACAGGTCAGGTGTTCCATGGACCGGGTTATACTCTAAGCGGCCATCGTGACGTCCAAAGCGGACGTATGGGTGGTCTGGGCAGTGACTCGAGTCGTACCCATCCGTTTTTGGGGGAAAAAAAGGGAGAACCCATCATCTTCAGCACATTTCCCTCTGCCACAGCACGCCACGCAACCAGGTGGTTTTCCTACTGATTGCCGTTCCAAGCTACCATAGCGGGCAATGCCGCAGGGATACTGTCCAGATTTCCAAACCAAAGCAGATAGGCCTTCTCGCCGAGGCGCAGCTGCCTGGTCGATCAAGCCCCAGGCCCTGGTGCTCCTGAGGGCTGCGGGGGACACCCAGGACTACGCTGCTGATGGCAGGTGGCTCCGGGCCTCAGTGGCCTGCCAGTGGGCTCTACTTGGGAATCCGTGCTCTTGCACGGGGTACGGGGTGGGTGGGGGGGAGTCGGTTGCAGGGGGGCCTCCCTACACATGCCTCTTCTTCGTCACTTTGGCTGCGGCTGAGCCTGGCACTGGGTGCGTGCACGCTCAGGAGACAGGCTTCTGCATGTCTCTGGACAGGCCCCGTGCCAGCTGGGACCTGAGCCCCAGCGCAGGTGCACCACCTGCGCTCAGGTTCGTTGGACCGGCCCAGGTCAGCTGAGAGGGAGGAGAACGTGGGTCGTCACCCGCGGAGGGAAGCAAAAGTGCCGACACCTGCCAGCGGGAGAGCCGCATGCAACAGCCCTGTGGGATCTAAGCCCCCTCTCGCTCCATCCGCTGCCTCCGCCTGACCCCCTCCTTTCGGGGGCGCCCAGACGGCGCCCGGGCTGGGGGTGGGGGAGGGGGAGGGGCAAGCGCTAGGCCTCCCGCGCCGCCGCACACCGCTCTCTGAGGCCCGCAAAGCCGGGAGCAGAGCGCAGGCGCCCCGGCCCGCTGGGCGGGCCACCGCCCAGCGCCACTCACCCCGCCCCCGGCAGACTCGCCCCGACCCCGCCCCTCCTGGTTGCTCTGGAGACGGTGGCCACTGGCGGGAGGTGCCCAAGCCGGGAGTGGGAAGACGGTTGCGATGGATTGGGGGGGAGGGGAGGCGTTTTCTGCACTCGGGAGTTGTCCCCAGTGGCAGTGCCGGGGACAGAGGCGGCCAATAGGCATCCTGCCGAAACCCACCCGATGCACTTCGGGGAGCGCGTCCACTGCCAGGAAAGCCTCCAGCGCCGGGGGAAGCGGGGTTCCAAAATGTATACACCGAATGCCAGCAGGAGGCCACGGGGACGCGACGGAAGGGGTCGCCGACGTGGGTGGAGCCTGCCGGGTGGGGACTGGGCTAGGAGAGAAGCTCTGCTATGCTGTCCTGGACAGTTGTTCCCTCCTGTGTGTCTGGTGAAAAGCCAAGAGACAGAAGAAGCTCCAAGAACAAGAGAGCGGCTCCGGTGCCCAAAGTCAGAGCCAAAACTTCCACCGCTAGGGGCCACTGTTGGATAGGAATAGTTCCTTCCTGACGCTTGCTGGGGGCCAGAGGGCTGAGTTCTAAGGCAGGGGGAGGGGCAGGGCCCCTTGCAGAAGGGGCTGTGGGGGAAGGGACCCGTGGGCCAGCTCTGGGGCTGCTGGGAGAGCCCCCCTCTCCATGCCATAGCTCACCTGGCCCAGGCCAAGGGTCTGGGTCGGGCCAGGCTGCCAGACCCGTCTGAAGAGGGGGTTTCCTCCCCAACCAAAGTCCCCGAGGCCTCCTCCAGCGGGGGGGGGGGCCCATACAGGGCCGGCCGGCGTTGCCCTGCAGGTCTCTCCCACGGCCATGGTCACAGACATGCTGTCTCCCATCGCCGTCACCTCCACCTTATGTCAGGGGAACCCCGGCCTTTCCCACCGGTGGCCTGCGGGCTTCGGCCTGGGCTCCCGGCCAGGCCTGCAGAGGCCTGTCTCCCGGAGAGGACAGGCCCAGGGTCTTCCCTCTCCCTTGTCAATGACCTCTCTTCCTCTGCCTTTCTTTTCTGGGACGAGAGGGGCCCCAGAGCACCCCGACGACTCTGAGCAAGGAGCCTGCCCTTCCTCCTCTCGCCCTCCTTTTTGGGACCGTACCGACCAACGAGCGTTTCTCTCGGCTCTGGGGCCGCGGGACGCAAAACGAAACTGCTTACCTATTGGGTGGTGAGACACTTGCGTGGAAATCATTTCTGCTCACTTGAGGCAGGCACTGCGGTCAAGTGGGCTTACAGGTCCAGGTGTTCCATGGACCGGGTATACTCTAAGCGGCCATCGTGACCGTCCAAAGCGGACGTATGGGTGGTCTGGGCAGTGACTCGAGTCGTACCCATCCGTTTTTGGGGGAAAAAAAGGGAGAACCCATCATCTTCAGCACATTTCCCTCTGCCACAGCACGCCACGCAACCAGGTGGTTTTCCTACTGATTGCCGTTCCAAGCTACCATAGCGGGCAATGCCGCAGGGATACTGTCCAGATTTCCAAACCAAAGCAGATAGGCCTTCTCGCCGAGGCGCAGCTGCCTGGTCGATCAAGCCCCAGGCCCTGGTGCTCCTGAGGGCTGCGGGGACACCCAGGACTACGCTGCTGATGGCAGGTGGCTCCGGGCCTCAGTGGCCTGCCAGTGGGCTCTACTTGGGAATCCGTGCTCTTGCACGGGGTACGGGGTGGGTGGGGGGAGTCGGTTGCAGGGGGGGCCTCCCTACACATGCCTCTTCTTCCGTCACTTTGGCTGCGGCTGAGCCTGGCACTGGGTGCGTGCACGCTCAGGAGACAGGCTTCTGCATGTCTCTGGACAGGCCCCGTGCCAGCTGGGACCTGAGCCCCAGCGCAGGTGCACCACCTGCGCTCAGGTTCGTTGGACCGGCCCAGGTCAGCTGAGAGGGAGGAGAACGTGGTCGTCACCCGCGGAGGGAAGCAAAAGTGCCGACACCTGCCAGCGGGAGAGCCGCATGCAACAGCCCTGTGGGATCTAAGCCCCCTCTCGCTCCATCCGCTGCCTCCGCCTGACCCCCTCCTTTCGGGGCGCCCAGACGGCGCCCGGGCTGGGGGTGGGGGAGGGGGAGGGGCAAGCGCTAGGCCTCCCGCGCCGCCGCACACCGCTCTCTGAGGCCCGCAAAGCCGGGAGCAAAGCGCAGGCGCCCCGGCCCGCTGGGCCGCCCACGCCCAGCGCCACTCACCCCGCCCCCGGCAGACTCGCCCCGACCCCGCCCCTCCTGGTTGCTCTGGAGACGGTGGCCACTGGCGGGAGGTGCCCAAGCCCGGGAGTGGGAAGACGGTTGCGATGGATTGGGGGGGAGGGGAGGCGTTTTCTGCACTCGGGAGTTGTCCCCAGTGGCAGTGCCGGGACAGAGGCGGCCAATAGGCATCCTGCCGAAACCCACCCGATGCACTTCGGGGAGCGCGTCCACTGCCAGGAAAGCCTCCAGCGCCGGGGGAAGCGGGGTTCCAAAATGTATACACCGAATGCCAGCAGGAGGCCACGGGGACGCGACGGAAGGGGTCGCCGACGTGGGTGGAGCCTGCCGGGTGGGGACTGGGCTAGGAGAGAAGCTCTGCTATGCTGTCCTGGACAGTTGTTCCCTCCTGTGTGTCTGGTGAAAAGCCAAGAGACAGAAGAAGCTCCAGGAACAAGAGAGCGGCTCCGGTGCCCAAAGTCAGAGCCAAAACTTCCACCGCTAGGGGCCACTGTTGGATAGGAATAGTTCCTTCCTGACGCTTGCTGGGGGCCAGAGGGCTGAGTTCTAAGGCAGGGGGAGGGGCAGGGCCCCTTGCAGAAGGGGCTGTGGGGGAAGGGACCCGTGGGCCAGCTCTGGGGCTGCTGGGAGAGCCCCCCTCTCCATGCCATAGCTCACCTGGCCCAGGCCAAGGGTCTGGGTCGGGCCAGGCTGCCAGACCCGTCTGAAGAGGGGGTTTCCTCGCCAACCAAAGTCCCCGAGGCCTCCTCCAGCGGGGGGGGGGGGCCCAGCCAGGGCCGGCCGGCGTTGCCCTGCAGGTCTCTCCCACGGCCATGGTCACAGACATGCTGTCTCCCATCGCCGTCACCTCCACCTTATGTCAGGGGAACCCCGGCCTTTCCCACCGGTGGCCTGCGGGCTTCGGCCTGGGCTCCCGGCCAGGCCTGCAGAGGCCTGTCTCCCGGAGAGGACAGGCCCAGGGTCTTCCCTCTCCCTTGTCAATGACCTCTCTTCCTCTGCCTTTCTTTTCTGGGACGAGAGGGGCCCCAGAGCACCCCGACGACTCTGAGCAAGGAGCCTGCCCTTCCTCCTCTCGCCCTCCTTTTTGGGACCGTACCGACCAACGAGCGTTTCTCTCGGCTCTGGGGCCGCGGGACGCAAAACGAAACTGCTTACCTATTGGGTGGTGAGACACTTGCGTGGAAATCATTTCTGCTCACTTGAGGCAGGCACTGCGGTCAAGTGGGCTTACAGGTCCAGGTGTTCCATGGACCGGGTATACTCTAAGCGGCCATCGTGACCGTCCAAAGCGGACGTATGGGTGGTCTGGGCAGTGACTCGAGTCGTACCCATCCGTTTTTGGGGAAAAAAAGGGAGAACCCATCATCTTCAGCACATTTCCCTCTGCCACAGCACGCCACGCAACCAGGTGGTTTTCCTACTGATTGCCGTTCCAAGCTACCATAGCGGGCAATGCCGCAGGGATACTGTCCAGATTTACAAACCAAAGCAGATAGGCCTTCTCGCCGAGGCGCAGCTGCCTGGTCGATCAAGCCCCAGGCCCTGGTGCTCCTGAGGGCTGCGGGGACACCCAGGACTAGGCTGCTGATGGCAGGTGGCTCCGGGCCTCAGTGGCCTGCCAGTGGGCTCTACTTGGGAATCCGTGCTCTTGCACGGGGTACGGGGTGGGTGGGGGGAGTCGGTTGCAGGGGGGCCTCCCTACACATGCCTCTTCTTCCGTCACTTTGGCTGCGGCTGAGCCTGGCACTGGGTGCGTGCACGCTCAGGAGACAGGCTTCTGCATGTCTCTGGACAGGCCCCGTGCCAGCTGGGACCTGAGCCCCAGCGCAGGTGCACCACCTGCGCTCAGGTTCGTTGGACCGGCCCAGGTCAGCTGAGAGGGAGGAGAACGTGGTCGTCACCCGCGGAGGGAAGCAAAAGTGCCGACACCTGCCAGCGGGAGAGCCGCATGCAACAGCCCTGTGGGATCTAAGCCCCCTCTCGCTCCATCCGCTGCCTCCGCCTGACCCCCTCCTTTCGGGGCGCCCAGACGGCGCCCGGGCTGGGGGTGGGGGAGGGGGAGGGGCAAGCGCTAGGCCTCCCGCGCCGCCGCACACCGCTCTCTGAGGCCCGCAAAGCCGGGAGCAGAGCGCAGGCGCCCCGGCCCGCTGGGCCGCCCACGCCCAGCGCCACTCACCCCGCCCCCGGCAGACTCGCCCCGACCCCGCCCCTCCTGGTTGCTCTGGAGACGGTGGCCACTGGCGGGAGGTGCCCAAGCCCGGGAGTGGGAAGACGGTTGCGATGGATTGGGGGGGAGGGGAGGCGTTTTCTGCACTCGGGAGTTGTCCCCAGTGGCAGTGCCGGGACAGAGGCGGCCAATAGGCATCCTGCCGAAACCCACCCGATGCACTTCGGGGAGCGCGTCCACTGCCAGGAAAGCCTCCAGCGCCGGGGGAAGCGGGGTTCCAAAATGTATACACCGAATGCCAGCAGGAGGCCACGGGGACGCGACGGAAGGGGTCGCCGACGTGGGTGGAGCCTGCCGGGTGGGGACTGGGCTAGGAGAGAAGCTCTGCTATGCTGTCCTGGACAGTTGTTCCCTCCTGTGTGTCTGGTGAAAAGCCAAGAGACAGAAGAAGCTCCAGGAACAAGAGAGCGGCTCCGGTGCCCAAAGTCAGAGCCAAAACTTCCACCGCTAGGGGCCACTGTTGGATAGGAATAGTTCCTTCCTGACGCCTGCTGGGGGCCAGAGGGCTGAGTTCTAAGGCAGGGGGAGGGGCAGGGCCCCTTGCAGAAGGGGCTGTGGGGGAAGGGACCCGTGGGCCAGCTCTGGGGCTGCTGGGAGAGCCCCCCTCTCCATGCCATAGCTCACCTGGCCCAGGCCAAGGGTCTGGGTCGGGCCAGGCTGCCAGACCCGTCTGAAGAGGGGATTTCCTCGCCAACCAAAGTCCCCGAGGCCTCCTCCAGCGGGGGGGGGGGGGGGCCCAGCCAGGGCCGGCCGGCGTTGCCCTGCAGGTCTCTCCCACGGCCATGGTCCCAGACATGCTGTCTCCCATCGCCGTCACCTCCACCTTATGTCAGGGGAACCCCGGCCTTTCCCACCGGTGGCCTGCGGGCTTCGGCCTGGGCTCCCGGCCAGGCCTGCAGAGGCCTGTCTCCCGGAGAGGACAGGCCCAGGGTCTTCCCTCTCCCTTGTCAATGACCTCTCTTCCTCTGCCTTTCTTTTCTGGGACGAGAGGGGCCCCAGAGCACCCCGACGACTCTGAGCAAGGAGCCTGCCCTTCCTCCTCTCGCCCTCCTTTTTGGGACCGTACCGACCAACGAGCGTTTCTCTCGGCTCTGGGGCCGCGGGACGCAAAACGAAACTGCTTACCTATTGGGTGGTGAGACACTTGCGTGGAAATCATTTCTGCTCACTTGAGGCAGGCACTGCGGTCAAGTGGGCTTACAGGTCCAGGTGTTCCATGGACCGGGTATACTCTAAGCGGCCATCGTGACCGTCCAAAGCGGACGTATGGGTGGTCTGGGCAGTGACTCGAGTCGTACCCATCCGTTTTTGGGGGAAAAAAAGGGAGAACCCATCATCTTCAGCACATTTCCCTCTGCCACAGCACGCCACGCAACCAGGTGGTTTTCCTACTGATTGCCGTTCCAAGCTACCATAGCGGGCAATGCCGCAGGGATACTGTCCAGATTTCCAAACCAAAGCAGATAGGCCTTCTCGCCGAGGCGCAGCTGCCTGGTCGATCAAGCCCCAGGCCCTGGTGCTCCTGAGGGCTGCGGGGACACCCAGGACTACGCTGCTGATGGCAGGTGGCTCCGGGCCTCAGTGGCCTGCCAGTGGGCTCTACTTGGGAATCCGTGCTCTTGCACGGGGTACGGGGTGGGTGGGGGGAGTCGGTTGCAGGGGGGCCTCCCTACACATGCCTCTTCTTCCGTCACTTTGGCTGCGGCTGAGCCTGGCACTGGGTGCGTGCACGCTCAGGAGACAGGCTTCTGCATGTCTCTGGACAGGCCCCGTGCCAGCTGGGACCTGAGCCCCAGCGCAGGTGCACCACCTGCGCTCAGGTTCGTTGGACCGGTCCAGGTCAGCTGAGAGGGAGGAGAACGTGGTCGTCACCCGCGGAGGGAAGCAAAAGTGCCGACACCTGCCAGCGGGAGAGCCGCATGCAACAGCCCTGTGGGATCTAAGCCCCCTCTCGCTCCATCCGCTGCCTCCGCCTGACCCCCTCCTTTCGGGGCGCCCAGACGGCGCCCGGGCTGGGGGTGGGGGAGGGGGAGGGGCAAGCGCTAGGCCTCCCGCGCCGCCGCACACCGCTCTCTGAGGCCCGCAAAGCCGGGAGCAGAGCGCAGGCGCCCCGGCCCGCTGGGCCGCCCACGCCCAGCGCCACTCACCCCGCCCCCGGCAGACTCGCCCCGACCCCGCCCCTCCTGGTTGCTCTGGAGACGGTGGCCACTGGCGGGAGGTGCCCAAGCCCGGGAGTGGGAAGACGGTTGCGATGGATTGGGGGGGAGGGGAGGCGTTTTCTGCACTCGGGAGTTGTCCCCAGTGGCAGTGCCGGGACAGAGGCGGCCAATAGGCATCCTGCCGAAACCCACCCGATGCACTTCGGGGAGCGCGTCCACTGCCAGGAAAGCCTCCAGCGCCGGGGGAAGCGGGGTTCCAAAATGTATACACCGAATGCCAGCAGGAGGCCACGGGGACGCGACGGAAGGGGTCGCCGACGTGGGTGGAGCCTGCCGGGTGGGGACTGGGCTAGGAGAGAAGCTCTGCTATGCTGTCCTGGACAGTTGTTCCCTCCTGTGTGTCTGGTGAAAAGCCAAGAGACAGAAGAAGCTCCAGGAACAAGAGAGCGGCTCCGGTGCCCAAAGTCAGAGCCAAAACTTCCACCGCTAGGGGCCACTGTTGGATAGGAATAGTTCCTTCCTGACGCTTGCTGGGGGCCAGAGGGCTGAGTTCTAAGGCAGGGGGAGGGGCAGGGCCCCTTGCAGAAGGGGCTGTGGGGGAAGGGACCCGTGGGCCAGCTCTGGGGCTGCTGGGAGAGCCCCCCTCTCCATGCCATAGCTCACCTGGCCCAGGCCAAGGGTCTGGGTCGGGCCAGGCTGCCAGACCCGTCTGAAGAGGGGGTTTCCTCGCCAACCAAAGTCCCCGAGGCCTCCTCCAGCGGGGGGGGGGGGGGGCCCAGCCAGGGCCGGCCGGCGTTGCCCTGCAGGTCTCTCCCACGGCCATGGTCCCAGACATGCTGTCTCCCATCGCCGTCACCTCCACCTTATGTCAGGGGAACCCCGGCCTTTCCCACCGGTGGCCTGCGGGCTTCGGCCTGGGCTCCCGGCCAGGCCTGCAGAGGCCTGTCTCCCGGAGAGGACAGGCCCAGGGTCTTCCCTCTCCCTTGTCAATGACCTCTCTTCCTCTGCCTTTCTTTTCTGGGACGAGAGGGGCCCCAGAGCACCCCGACGACTCTGAGCAAGGAGCCTGCCCTTCCTCCTCTCGCCCTCCTTTTTGGGACCGTACCGACCAACGAGCGTTTCTCTCGGCTCTGGGGCCGCGGGACGCAAAACGAAACTGCTTACCTATTGGGTGGTGAGACACTTGCGTGGAAATCATTTCTGCTCACTTGAGGCAGGCACTGCGGTCAAGTGGGCTTACAGGTCCAGGTGTTCCATGGACCGGGTATACTCTAAGCGGCCATCGTGACCGTCCAAAGCGGACGTATGGGTGGTCTGGGCAGTGACTCGAGTCGTACCCATCCGTTTTTGGGGGAAAAAAAGGGAGAACCCATCATCTTCAGCACATTTCCCTCTGCCACAGCACGCCACGCAACCAGGTGGTTTTCCTACTGATTGCCGTTCCAAGCTACCATAGCGGGCAATGCCGCAGGGATACTGTCCAGATTTCCAAACCAAAGCAGATAGGCCTTCTCGCCGAGGCGCAGCTGCCTGGTCGATCAAGCCCCAGGCCCTGGTGCTCCTGAGGGCTGCGGGGACACCCAGGACTACGCTGCTGATGGCAGGTGGCTCCGGGCCTCAGTGGCCTGCCAGTGGGCTCTACTTGGGAATCCGTGCTCTTGCACGGGGTACGGGGTGGGTGGGGGGAGTCGGTTGCAGGGGGGCCTCCCTACACATGCCTCTTCTTCCGTCACTTTGGCTGCGGCTGAGCCTGGCACTGGGTGCGTGCACGCTCAGGAGACAGGCTTCTGCATGTCTCTGGACAGGCCCCGTGCCAGCTGGGACCTGAGCCCCAGCGCAGGTGCACCACCTGCGCTCAGGTTCGTTGGACCGGCCCAGGTCAGCTGAGAGGGAGGAGAACGTGGTCGTCACCCGCGGAGGGAAGCAAAAGTGCCGACACCTGCCAGCGGGAGAGCCGCATGCAACAGCCCTGTGGGATCTAAGCCCCCTCTCGCTCCATCCGCTGCCTCCGCCTGACCCCCTCCTTTCGGGGCGCCCAGACGGCGCCCGGGCTGGGGGTGGGGGAGGGGGAGGGGCAAGCGCTAGGCCTCCCGCGCCGCCGCACACCGCTCTCTGAGGCCCGCAAAGCCGGGAGCAAAGCGCAGGCGCCCCGGCCCGCTGGGCCGCCCACGCCCAGCGCCACTCACCCCGCCCCCGGCAGACTCGCCCCGACCCCGCCCCTCCTGGTTGCTCTGGAGACGGTGGCCACTGGCGGGAGGTGCCCAAGCCCGGGAGTGGGAAGACGGTTGCGATGGATTGGGGGGGAGGGGAGGCGTTTTCTGCACTCGGGAGTTGTCCCCAGTGGCAGTGCCGGGACAGAGGCGGCCAATAGGCATCCTGCCGAAACCCACCCGATGCACTTCGGGGAGCGCGTCCACTGCCAGGAAAGCCTCCAGCGCCGGGGGAAGCGGGGTTCCAAAATGTATACACCGAATGCCAGCAGGAGGCCACGGGGACGCGACGGAAGGGGTCGCCGACGTGGGTGGAGCCTGCCGGGTGGGGACTGGGCTAGGAGAGAAGCTCTGCTATGCTGTCCTGGACAGTTGTTCCCTCCTGTGTGTCTGGTGAAAAGCCAAGAGACAGAAGAAGCTCCAGGAACAAGAGAGCGGCTCCGGTGCCCAAAGTCAGAGCCAAAACTTCCACCGCTAGGGGCCACTGTTGGATAGGAATAGTTCCTTCCTGACGCTTGCTGGGGGCCAGAGGGCTGAGTTCTAAGGCAGGGGGAGGGGCAGGGCCCCTTGCAGAAGGGGCTGTGGGGGAAGGGACCCGTGGGCCAGCTCTGGGGCTGCTGGGAGAGCCCCCCTCTCCATGCCATAGCTCACCTGGCCCAGGCCAAGGGTCTGCGTCGGGCCAGGCTGCCAGACCCGTCTGAAGAGGGGGTTTCCTCGCCAACCAAAGTCCCCTAGGCCTCCTCCAGCGGGGGGGGGGGGGCCCAGCTAGGGCCGGCCGGCGTTGCCCTGCAGGTCTCTCCCACGGCAATGGTCACAGACATGCTGTCTCCCATCGCCGTCACCTCCACCTTATGTCAGGGGAACCCCGGCCTTTCCCACCGGTGGCCTGCGGGCTTCGGCCTGGGCTCCCAGCCAGGCCTGCAGAGGCCTGTCTCCCGGAGAGGACAGGCCCAGGGTCTTCCCTCTCCCTTGTCAATGACCTCTCTTCCTCTGCCTTTCTTTTCTGGGACGAGAGGGGCCCCAGAGCACCCCGACGACTCTGAGCAAGGAGCCTGCCCTTCCTCCTCTCGCCCTCCTTTTTGGGACCGTACCGACCAACGAGCGTTTCTCTCGGCTCTGGGGCCGCGGGACGCAAAACGAAACTGCTTACCTATTGGGTGGTGAGACACTTGCGTGGAAATCATTTCTGCTCACTTGAGGCAGGCACTGCGGTCAAGTGGGCTTACAGGTCCAGGTGTTCCATGGACCGGGTATACTCTAAGCGGCCATCGTGACCGTCCAAAGCGGACGTATGGGTGGTCTGGGCAGTGACTCGAGTCGTACCCATCCGTTTTTGGGGGAAAAAAAGGGAGAACCCATCATCTTCAGCACATTTCCCTCTGCCACAGCACACCACGCAACCAGGTGGTTTTCCTACTGATTGCCGTTCCAAGCTACCATAGCGGGCAATGCCGCAGGGATACTGTCCAGATTTCCAAACCAAAGCAGATAGGCCTTCTCGCCGAGGCGCAGCTGCCTGGTCGATCAAGCCCCAGGCCCTGGTGCTCCTGAGGGCTGCGGGGACACCCAGGACTACGCTGCTGATGGCAGGTGGCTCCGGGCCTCAGTGGCCTGCCAGTGGGCTCTACTTGGGAATCCGTGCTCTTGCACGGGGTACGGGGTGGGTGGGGGGAGTCGGTTGCAGGGGGGCCTCCCTACACATGCCTCTTCTTCCGTCACTTTGGCTGCGGCTGAGCCTGGCACTGGGTGCGTGCACGCTCAGGAGACAGGCTTCTGCATGTCTCTGGACAGGCCCCGTGCCAGCTGGGACCTGAGCCCCAGCGCAGGTGCACCACCTGCGCTCAGGTTCGTTGGACCGGCCCAGGTCAGCTGAGAGGGAGGAGAACGTGGTCGTCACCCGCGGAGGGAAGCAAAAGTGCCGACACCTGCCAGCGGGAGAGCCGCATGCAACAGCCCTGTGGGATCTAAGCCCCCTCTCGCTCCATCCGCTGCCTCCGCCTGACCCCCTCCTTTCGGGGCGCCCAGACGGCGTCCGGGCTGGGGGTGGGGGAGGGGGAGGGGCAAGCGCTAGGCCTCCCGCGCCGCCGCACACCGCTCTCTGAGGCCCGCAAAGCCGGGAGCAGAGCGCAGGCGCCCCGACCCGCTGGGCCGCCCACGCCCAGCGCCACTCACCCCGCCCCCGGCAGACTCGCCCCGACCCCGCCCCTCCTGGTTGCTCTGGAGACGGTGGCCACTGGCGGGAGGTGCCCAAGCCCGGGAGTGGGAAGACGGTTGCGATGGATTGGGGGGGAGGGGAGGCGTTTTCTGCACTCGGGACTTGTCCCCAGTGGCAGTGCCGGGACAGAGGCGGCCAATAGGCATCCTGCCGAAACCCACCCGATGCACTTCGGGGAGCGCGTCCACTGCCAGGAAAGCCTCCAGCGCCGGGGGAAGCGGGGTTCCAAAATGTATACACCGAATGCCAGCAGGAGGCCACGGGGACGCGACGGAAGGGGTCGCCGACGTGGGTGGAGCCTGCCGGGTGGGGACTGGGCTAGGAGAGAAGCTCTGCTATGCTGTCCTGGACAGTTGTTCCCTCCTGTGTGTCTGGTGAAAAGCCAAGAGACAGAAGAAGCTCCAGGAACAAGAGAGCGGCTCCGGTGCCCAAAGTCAGAGCCAAAACTTCCACCGCTAGGGGCCACTGTTGGATAGGAATAGTTCCTTCCTGACGCTTGCTGGGGGCCAGAGGGCTGAGTTCTAAGGCAGGGGGAGGGGCAGGGCCCCTTGCAGAAGGGGCTGTGGGGGAAGGGACCCGTGGGCCAGCTCTGGGGCTGCTGGGAGAGCCCCCCTCTCCATGCCATAGCTCACCTGGCCCAGGCCAAGGGTCTGGGTCGGGCCAGGCTGCCAGACCCGTCTGAAGAGGGGGTTTCCTCGCCAACCAAAGTCCCCGAGGCCTCCTCCAGCGGGGGGGGGGCGGGGCCCAGCCAGGGCCGGCCGGCGTTGCCCTGCAGGTCTCTCCCACGGCCATGGTCACAGACATGCTGTCTCCCATCGCCGTCACCTCCACCTTATGTCAGGGGAACCCCGGCCTTTCCCACCGGTGGCCTGCGGGCTTCGGCCTGGGCTCCCGGCCAGGCCTGCAGAGGCCTGTCTCCCGGAGAGGACAGGCCCAGGGTCTTCCCTCTCCCTTGTCAATGACCTCTCTTCCTCTGCCTTTCTTTTCTGGGACGAGAGGGGCCCCAGAGCACCCCGACGACTCTGAGCAAGGAGCCTGCCCTTCCTCCTCTCGCCCTCCTTTTTGGGACCGTACCGACCAACGAGCGTTTCTCTCGGCTCTGGGGCCGCGGGACGCAAAACGAAACTGCTTACCTATTGGGTGGTGAGACACTTGCGTGGAAATCATTTCTGCTCACTTGAGGCAGGCACTGCGGTCAAGTGGGCTTACAGGTCCAGGTGTTCCATGGACCGGGTATACTCTAAGCGGCCATCGTGACCGTCCAAAGCGGACGTATGGGTGGTCTGGGCAGTGACTCGAGTCGTACCCATCCGTTTTTGGGGGAAAAAAAGGGAGAACCCATCATCTTCAGCACATTTCCCTCTGCCACAGCACGCCACGCAACCAGGTGGTTTTCCTACTGATTGCCGTTCCAAGCTACCATAGCGGGCAATGCCGCAGGGATACTGTCCAGATTTCCAAACCAAAGCAGATAGGCCTTCTCGCCGAGGCGCAGCTGCCTGGTCGATCAAGCCCCAGGCCCTGGTGCTCCTGAGGGCTGCGGGGACACCCAGGACTACGCTGCTGATGGCAGGTGGCTCCGGGCCTCAGTGGCCTGCCAGTGGGCTCTACTTGGGAATCCGTGCTCTTGCACGGGGTACGGGGTGGGTGGGGGGAGTCGGTTGCAGGGGGGCCTCCCTACACATGCCTCTTCTTCCGTCACTTTGGCTGCAGCTGAGCCTGGCACTGGGTGCGTGCACGCTCAGGAGACAGGCTTCTGCATGTCTCTGGACAGGCCCCGTGCCAGCTGGGACCTGAGCCCCAGCGCAGGTGCACCACCTGCGCTCAGGTTCGTTGGACCGGCCCAGGTCAGCTGAGAGGGAGGAGAACGTGGTCGTCACCCGCGGAGGGAAGCAAAAGTGCCGACACCTGCCAGCGGGAGAGCCGCATGCAACAGCCCTGTGGGATCTAAGCCCCCTCTCGCTCCATCCGCTGCCTCCGCCTGACCCCCTCCTTTCGGGGCGCCCAGACGGCGCCCGGGCTGGGGGTGGGGGAGGGGGAGGGGCAAGCGCTAGGCCTCCCGCGCCGCCGCACACCGCTCTCTGAGGCCCGCAAAGCCGGGAGCAGAGCGCAGGCGCCCCGACCCGCTGGGCCGCCCACGCCCAGCGCCACTCACCCCGCCCCCGGCAGACTCGCCCCGACCCCGCCCCTCCTGGTTGCTCTGGAGACGGTGGCCACTGGCGGGAGGTGCCCAAGCCCGGGAGTGGGAAGACGGTTGCGATGGATTGGGGGGGAGGGGAGGCGTTTTCTGCACTCGGGAGTTGTCCCCAGTGGCAGTGCCGGGACAGAGGCGGCCAATAGGCATCCTGCCGAAACCCACCCGATGCACTTCGGGGAGCGCGTCCACTGCCAGGAAAGCCTCCAGCGCCGGGGGAAGCGGGGTTCCAAAATGTATACACCGAATGCCAGCAGGAGGCCACGGGGACGCGACGGAAGGGGTCGCCGACGTGGGTGGAGCCTGCCGGGTGGGGACTGGGCTAGGAGAGAAGCTCTGCTATGCTGTCCTGGACAGTTGTTCCCTCCTGTGTGTCTGGTGAAAAGCCAAGAGACAGAAGAAGCTCCAGGAACAAGAGAGCGGCTCCGGTGCCCAAAGTCAGAGCCAAAACTTCCACCGCTAGGGGCCACTGTTGGATAGGAATAGTTCCTTCCTGACGCTTGCTGGGGGCCAGAGGGCTGAGTTCTAAGGCAGGGGGAGGGGCAGGGCCCCTTGCAGAAGGGGCTGTGGGGGAAGGGACCCGTGGGCCAGCTCTGGGGCTGCTGGGAGAGCCCCCCTCTCCATGCCATAGCTCACCTGGCCCAGGCCAAGGGTCTGGGTCGGGCCAGGCTGCCAGACCCGTCTGAAGAGGGGGTTTCCTCGCCAACCAAAGTCCCCGAGGCCTCCTCCAGCGGGGGGGGGGCGGGGCCCAGCCAGGGCCGGCCGGCGTTGCCCTGCAGGTCTCTCCCACGGCCATGGTCACAGACATGCTGTCTCCCATCGCCGTCACCTCCACCTTATGTCAGGGGAACCCCGGCCTTTCCCACCGGTGGCCTGCGGGCTTCGGCCTGGGCTCCCGGCCAGGCCTGCAGAGGCCTGTCTCCCGGAGAGGACAGGCCCAGGGTCTTCCCTCTCCCTTGTCAATGACCTCTCTTCCTCTGCCTTTCTTTTCTGGGACGAGAGGGGCCCCAGAGCACCCCGACGACTCTGAGCAAGGAGCCTGCCCTTCCTCCTCTCGCCCTCCTTTTTGGGACCGTACCGACCAACGAGCGTTTCTCTCGGCTCTGGGGCCGCGGGACGCAAAACGAAACTGCTTACCTATTGGGTGGTGAGACACTTGCGTGGAAATCATTTCTGCTCACTTGAGGCAGGCACTGCGGTCAAGTGGGCTTACAGGTCCAGGTGTTCCATGGACCGGGTATACTCTAAGCGGCCATCGTGACCGTCCAAAGCGGACGTATGGGTGGTCTGGGCAGTGACTCGAGTCGTACCCATCCGTTTTTGGGGGAAAAAAAGGGAGAACCCATCATCTTCAGCACATTTCCCTCTGCCACAGCACGCCACGCAACCAGGTGGTTTTCCTACTGATTGCCGTTCCAAGCTACCATAGCGGGCAATGCCGCAGGGATACTGTCCAGATTTCCAAACCAAAGCAGATAGGCCTTCTCGCCGAGGCGCAGCTGCCTGGTCGATCAAGCCCCAGGCCCTGGTGCTCCTGAGGGCTGCGGGGACACCCAGGACTACGCTGCTGATGGCAGGTGGCTCCGGGCCTCAGTGGCCTGCCAGTGGGCTCTACTTGGGAATCCGTGCTCTTGCACGGGGTACGGGGTGGGTGGGGGGAGTCGGTTGCAGGGGGGCCTCCCTACACATGCCTCTTCTTCCGTCACTTTGGCTGCGGCTGAGCCTGGCACTGGGTGCGTGCACGCTCAGGAGACAGGCTTCTGCATGTCTCTGGACAGGCCCCGTGCCAGCTGGGACCTGAGCCCCAGCGCAGGTGCACCACCTGCGCTCAGGTTCGTTGGACCGGCCCAGGTCAGCTGAGAGGGAGGAGAACGTGGTCGTCACCCGCGGAGGGAAGCAAAAGTGCCGACACCTGCCAGCGGGAGAGCCGCATGCAACAGCCCTGTGGGATCTAAGCCCCCTCTCGCTCCATCCGCTGCCTCCGCCTGACCCCCTCCTTTCGGGGCGCCCAGACGGCGCCCGGGTTGGGGGTGGGGGAGGGGGAGGGGCAAGCGCTAGGCCTCCCGCGCCGCCGCACACCGCTCTCTGAGGCCCGCAAAGCCGGGAGCAAAGGGCAGGCGCCCCGGCCCGCTGGGCCGCCCACGCCCAGCGCCACTCACCCCGCCCCCGGCAGACTCGCCCCGACCCCGCCCCTCCTGGTTGCTCTGGAGACGGTGGCCACTGGCGGGAGGTGCCCAAGCCCGGGAGTGGGAAGACGGTTGCGATGGATTGGGGGGGAGGGGAGGCGTTTTCTGCACTCGGGAGTTGTCCCCAGTGGCAGTGCCGGGACAGAGGCGGCCAATAGGCATCCTGCCGAAACCCACCCGATGCACTTCGGGGAGCGCGTCCACTGCCAGGAAAGCCTCCAGCGCCGGGGGAAGCGGGGTTCCAAAATGTATACACCGAATGCCAGCAGGAGGCCACGGGGACGCGACGGAAGGGGTCGCCGACGTGGGTGGAGCCTGCCGGGTGGGGACTGGGCTAGGAGAGAAGCTCTGCTATGCTGTCCTGGACAGTTGTTCCCTCCTGTGTGTCTGGTGAAAAGCCAAGAGACAGAAGAAGCTCCAGGAACAAGAGAGCGGCTCCGGTGCCCAAAGTCAGAGCCAAAACTTCCACCGCTAGGGGCCACTGTTGGATAGGAATAGTTCCTTCCTGACGCTTGCTGGGGGCCAGAGGGCTGAGTTCTAAGGCAGGGGGAGGGGCAGGGCCCCTTGCAGAAGGGGCTGTGGGGGAAGGGACCCGTGGGCCAGCTCTGGGGCTGCTGGGAGAGCCCCCCTCTCCATGCCATAGCTCACCTGGCCCAGGCCAAGGGTCTGGGTCGGGCCAGGCTGCCAGACCCGTCTGAAGAGGGGGTTTCCTCGCCAACCAAAGTCCCCGAGGCCTCCTCCAGCGGGGGGGGGGCGGGGCCCAGCCAGGGCCGGCCGGCGTTGCCCTGCAGGTCTCTCCCACGGCCATGGTCACAGACATGCTGTCTCCCATCGCCGTCACCTCCACCTTATGTCAGGGGAACCCCGGCCTTTCCCACCGGTGGCCTGCGGGCTTCGGCCTGGGCTCCCGGCCAGGCCTGCAGAGGCCTGTCTCCCGGAGAGGACAGGCCCAGGGTCTTCCCTCTCCCTTGTCAATGACCTCTCTTCCTCTGCCTTTCTTTTCTGGGACGAGAGGGGCCCCAGAGCACCCCGACGACTCTGAGCAAGGAGCCTGCCCTTCCTCCTCTCGCCCTCCTTTTTGGGACCGTACCGACCAACGAGCGTTTCTCTCGGCTCTGGGGCCGCGGGACGCAAAACGAAACTGCTTACCTATTGGGTGGTGAGACACTTGCGTGGAAATCATTTCTGCTCACTTGAGGCAGGCACTGCGGTCAAGTGGGCTTACAGGTCCAGGTGTTCCATGGACCGGGTATACTCTAAGCGGCCATCGTGACCGTCCAAAGCGGACGTATGGGTGGTCTGGGCAGTGACTCGAGTCGTACCCATCCGTTTTTGGGGGAAAAAAAGGGAGAACCCATCATCTTCAGCACATTTCCCTCTGCCACAGCACGCCACGCAACCAGGTGGTTTTCCTACTGATTGCCGTTCCAAGCTACCATAGCGGGCAATGCCGCAGGGATACTGTCCAGATTTCCAAACCAAAGCAGATAGGCCTTCTCGCCGAGGCGCAGCTGCCTGGTCGATCAAGCCCCAGGCCCTGGTGCTCCTGAGGGCTGCGGGGACACCCAGGACTACGCTGCTGATGGCAGGTGGCTCCGGGCCTCAGTGGCCTGCCAGTGGGCTCTACTTGGGAATCCGTGCTCTTGCACGGGGTACGGGGTGGGTGGGGGGAGTCGGTTGCAGGGGGGCCTCCCTACACATGCCTCTTCTTCCGTCACTTTGGCTGCGGCTGAGCCTGGCACTGGGTGCGTGCACGCTCAGGAGACAGGCCCCGTGCCAGCTGGGACCTGAGCCCCAGCGCAGGTGCACCACCTGCGCTCAGGTTCGTTGGACCGGCCCAGGTCAGCTGAGAGGGAGGAGAACGTGGTCGTCACCCGCGGAGGGAAGCAAAAGTGCCGACACCTGCCAGCGGGAGAGCCGCATGCAACAGCCCTGTGGGATCTAAGCCCCCTCTCGCTCCATCCGCTGCCTCCGCCTGACCCCCTCCTTTCGGGGCGCCCAGACGGCGCCCGGGTTGGGGGTGGGGGAGGGGGAGGGGCAAGCGCTAGGCCTCCCGCGCCGCCGCACACCGCTCTCTGAGGCCCGCAAAGCCGGGAGCAAAGCGCAGGCGCCCCGGCCCGCTGGGCCGCCCACGCCCAGCGCCACTCACCCCGCCCCCGGCAGACTCGCCCCGACCCCGCCCCTCCTGGTTGCTCTGGAGACGGTGGCCACTGGCGGGAGGTGCCCAAGCCCGGGAGTGGGAAGACGGTTGCGATGGATTGGGGGGGAGGGGAGGCGTTTTCTGCACTCGGGAGTTGTCCCCAGTGGCAGTGCCGGGACAGAGGCGGCCAATAGGCATCCTGCCGAAACCCACCCGATGCACTTCGGGGAGCGCGTCCACTGCCAGGAAAGCCTCCAGCGCCGGGGGAAGCGGGGTTCCAAAATGTATACACCGAATGCCAGCAGGAGGCCACGGGGACGCGACGGAAGGGGTCGCCGACGTGGGTGGAGCCTGCCGGGTGGGGACTGGGCTAGGAGAGAAGCTCTGCTATGCTGTCCTGGACAGTTGTTCCCTCCTGTGTGTCTGGTGAAAAGCCAAGAGACAGAAGAAGCTCCAGGAACAAGAGAGCGGCTCCGGTGCCCAAAGTCAGAGCCAAAACTTCCACCGCTAGGGGCCACTGTTGGATAGGAATAGTTCCTTCCTGACGCTTGCTGGGGGCCAGAGGGCTGAGTTCTAAGGCAGGGGGAGGGGCAGGGCCCCTTGCAGAAGGGGCTGTGGGGGAAGGGACCCGTGGGCCAGCTCTGGGGCTGCTGGGAGAGCCCCCCTCTCCATGCCATAGCTCACCTGGCCCAGGCCAAGGGTCTGGGTCGGGCCAGGCTGCCAGACCCGTCTGAAGAGGGGGTTTCCTCACCAACCAAAGTCCCCGAGGCCTCCTCCAGCGGGGGGGGGGGCGGGGCCCAGCCAGGGCCGGCCGGCGTTGCCCTGCAGGTCTCTCCCACGGCCATGGTCACAGACATGCTGTCTCCCATCGCCGTCACCTCCACCTTATGTCAGGGGAACCCCGGCCTTTCCCACCGGTGGCCTGCGGGCTTCGGCCTGGGCTCCCGGCCAGGCCTGCAGAGGCCTGTCTCCCGGAGAGGACAGGCCCAGGGTCTTCCCTCTCCCTTGTCAATGACCTCTCTTCCTCTGCCTTTCTTTTCTGGGACGAGAGGGGCCCCAGAGCACCCCGACGACTCTGAGCAAGGAGCCTGCCCTTCCTCCTCTCGCCCTCCTTTTTGGGACCGTACCGACCAACGAGCGTTTCTCTCGGCTCTGGGGCCGCGGGACGCAAAACGAAACTGCTTACCTATTGGGTGGTGAGACACTTGCGTGGAAATCATTTCTGCTCACTTGAGGCAGGCACTGCGGTCAAGTGGGCTTACAGGTCCAGGTGTTCCATGGACCGGGTATACTCTAAGCGGCCATCGTGACCGTCCAAAGCGGACGTATGGGTGGTCTGGGCAGTGACTCGAGTCGTACCCATCCGTTTTTGGGGGAAAAAAAGGGAGAACCCATCATCTTCAGCACATTTCCCTCTGCCACAGCACGCCACGCAACCAGGTGGTTTTCCTACTGATTGCCGTTCCAAGCTACCATAGCGGGCAATGCCGCAGGGATACTGTCCAGATTTCCAAACCAAAGCAGATAGGCCTTCTCGCCGAGGCGCAGCTGCCTGGTCGATCAAGCCCCAGGCCCTGGTGCTCCTGAGGGCTGCGGGGACACCCAGGACTACGCTGCTGATGGCAGGTGGCTCCGGGCCTCAGTGGCCTGCCAGTGGGCTCTACTTGGGAATCCGTGCTCTTGCACGGGGTACGGGGTGGGTGGGGGGAGTCGGTTGCAGGGGGGCCTCCCTACACATGCCTCTTCTTCCGTCACTTTGGCTGCGGCTGAGCCTGGCACTGGGTGCGTGCACGCTCAGGAGACAGGCTTCTGCATGTCTCTGGACAGGCCCCGTGCCAGCTGGGACCTGAGCCCCAGCGCAGGTGCACCACCTGCGCTCAGGTTCGTTGGACCGGCCCAGGTCAGCTGAGAGGGAGGAGAACGTGGTCGTCACCCGCGGAGGGAAGCAAAAGTGCCGACACCTGCCAGCGGGAGAGCCGCATGCAACAGCCCTGTGGGATCTAAGCCCCCTCTCGCTCCATCCGCTGCCTCCGCCTGACCCCCTCCTTTCGGGGCGCCCAGACGGCGCCCGGGCTGGGGGTGGGGGAGGGGGAGGGGCAAGCGCTAGGCCTCCCGCGCCGCCGCACACCGCTCTCTGAGGCCCGCAAAGCCGGGAGCAGAGCGCAGGCGCCCCGACCCGCTGGGCCGCCCACGCCCAGCGCCACTCACCCCGCCCCCGGCAGACTCGCCCCGACCCCGCCCCTCCTGGTTGCTCTGGAGACGGTGGCCACTGGCGGGAGGTGCCCAAGCCCGGGAGTGGGAAGACGGTTGCGATGGATTGGGGGGGAGGGGAGGCGTTTTCTGCACTCGGGAGTTGTCCCCAGTGGCAGTGCCGGGACAGAGGCGGCCAATAGGCATCCTGCCGAAACCCACCCGATGCACTTCGGGGAGCGCGTCCACTGCCAGGAAAGCCTCCAGCGCCGGGGGAAGCGGGGTTCCAAAATGTATACACCGAATGCCAGCAGGAGGCCACGGGGACGCGACGGAAGGGGTCGCCGACGTGGGTGGAGCCTGCCGGGTGGGGACTGGGCTAGGAGAGAAGCTCTGCTATGCTGTCCTGGACAGTTGTTCCCTCCTGTGTGTCTGGTGAAAAGCCAAGAGACAGAAGAAGCTCCAGGAACAAGAGAGCGGCTCCGGTGCCCAAAGTCAGAGCCAAAACTTCCACCGCTAGGGGCCACTGTTGGATAGGAATAGTTCCTTCCTGACGCTTGCTGGGGGCCAGAGGGCTGAGTTCTAAGGCAGGGGGAGGGGCAGGGCCCCTTGCAGAAGGGGCTGTGGGGGAAGGGACCCGTGGGCCAGCTCTGGGGCTGCTGGGAGAGCCCCCCTCTCCATGCCATAGCTCACCTGGCCCAGGCCAAGGGTCTGGGTCGGGCCAGGCTGCCAGACCCGTCTGAAGAGGGGGTTTCCTCGCCAACCAAAGTCCCCGAGGCCTCCTCCAGCGGGGGGGGGGCGGGGCCCAGCCAGGGCCGGCCGGCGTTGCCCTGCAGGTCTCTCCCACGGCCATGGTCACAGACATGCTGTCTCCCATCGCCGTCACCTCCACCTTATGTCAGGGGAACCCCGGCCTTTCCCACCGGTGGCCTGCGGGCTTCGGCCTGGGCTCCCGGCCAGGCCTGCAGAGGCCTGTCTCCCGGAGAGGACAGGCCCAGGGTCTTCCCTCTCCCTTGTCAATGACCTCTCTTCCTCTGCCTTTCTTTTCTGGGACGAGAGGGGCCCCAGAGCACCCCGACGACTCTGAGCAAGGAGCCTGCCCTTCCTCCTCTCGCCCTCCTTTTTGGGACCGTACCGACCAACGAGCGTTTCTCTCGGCTCTGGGGCCGCGGGACGCAAAACGAAACTGCTTACCTATTGGGTGGTGAGACACTTGCGTGGAAATCATTTCTGCTCACTTGAGGCAGGCACTGCGGTCAAGTGGGCTTACAGGTCCAGGTGTTCCATGGACCGGGTATACTCTAAGCGGCCATCGTGACCGTCCAAAGCGGACGTATGGGTGGTCTGGGCAGTGACTCGAGTCGTACCCATCCGTTTTTGGGGGAAAAAAAGGGAGAACCCATCATCTTCAGCACATTTCCCTCTGCCACAGCACGCCACGCAACCAGGTGGTTTTCCTACTGATTGCCGTTCCAAGCTACCATAGCGGGCAATGCCGCAGGGATACTGTCCAGATTTCCAAACCAAAGCAGATAGGCCTTCTCGCCGAGGCGCAGCTGCCTGGTCGATCAAGCCCCAGGCCCTGGTGCTCCTGAGGGCTGCGGGGACACCCAGGACTACGCTGCTGATGGCAGGTGGCTCCGGGCCTCAGTGGCCTGCCAGTGGGCTCTACTTGGGAATCCGTGCTCTTGCACGGGGTACGGGGTGGGTGGGGGGAGTCGGTTGCAGGGGGGCCTCCCTACACATGCCTCTTCTTCCGTCACTTTGGCTGCGGCTGAGCCTGGCACTGGGTGCGTGCACGCTCAGGAGACAGGCTTCTGCATGTCTCTGGACAGGCCCCGTGCCAGCTGGGACCTGAGCCCCAGCGCAGGTGCACCACCTGCGCTCAGGTTCGTTGGACCGGCCCAGGTCAGCTGAGAGGGAGGAGAACGTGGTCGTCACCCGCGGAGGGAAGCAAAAGTGCCGACACCTGCCAGCGGGAGAGCCGCATGCAACAGCCCTGTGGGATCTAAGCCCCCTCTCGCTCCATCCGCTGCCTCCGCCTGACCCCCTCCTTTCGGGGCGCCCAGACGGCGCCCGGGCTGGGGGTGGGGGAGGGGGAGGGGCAAGCGCTAGGCCTCCCGCGCCGCCGCACACCGCTCTCTGAGGCCCGCAAAGCCGGGAACAGAGCGCAGGCGCCCCGACCCGCTGGGCCGCCCACGCCCAGCGCCACTCACCCCGCCCCCGGCAGACTCGCCCCGACCCCGCCCCTCCTGGTTGCTCTGGAGACGGTGGCCACTGGCGGGAGGTGCCCAAGCCCGGGAGTGGGAAGACGGTTGCGATGGATTGGGGGGGAGGGGAGGCGTTTTCTGCACTCGGGAGTTGTCCCCAGTGGCAGTGCCGGGACAGAGGCGGCCAATAGGCATCCTGCCGAAACCCACCCGATGCACTTCGGGGAGCGCGTCCACTGCCAGGAAAGCCTCCAGCGCCGGGGGAAGCGGGGTTCCAAAATGTATACACCGAATGCCAGCAGGAGGCCACGGGGACGCGACGGAAGGGGTCGCCGACGTGGGTGGAGCCTGCCGGGTGGGGACTGGGCTAGGAGAGAAGCTCTGCTATGCTGTCCTGGACAGTTGTTCCCTCCTGTGTGTCTGGTGAAAAGCCAAGAGACAGAAGAAGCTCCAGGAACAAGAGAGCGGCTCCGGTGCCCAAAGTCAGAGCCAAAACTTCCACCGCTAGGGGCCACTGTTGGATAGGAATAGTTCCTTCCTGACGCTTGCTGGGGGCCAGAGGGCTGAGTTCTAAGGCAGGGGGAGGGGCAGGGCCCCTTGCAGAAGGGGCTGTGGGGGAAGGGACCCGTGGGCCAGCTCTGGGGCTGCTGGGAGAGCCCCCCTCTCCATGCCATAGCTCACCTGGCCCAGGCCAAGGGTCTGGGTCGGGCCAGGCTGCCAGACCCGTCTGAAGAGGGGGTTTCCTCGCCAACCAAAGTCCCCGAGGCCTCCTCCAGCGGGGGGGGGGGGGCCCAGCCAGGGCCGGCCGGCGTTGCCCTGCAGGTCTCTCCCACGGCCATGGTCACAGACATGCTGTCTCCCATCGCCGTCACCTCCACCTTATGTCAGGGGAACCCCGGCCTTTCCCACCGGTGGCCTGCGGGCTTCGGCCTGGGCTCCCGGCCAGGCCTGCAGAGGCCTGTCTCCCGGAGAGGACAGGCCCAGGGTCTTCCCTCTCCCTTGTCAATGACCTCTCTTCCTCTGCCTTTCTTTTCTGGGACGAGAGGGGCCCCAGAGCACCCCGACGACTCTGAGCAAGGAGCCTGCCCTTCCTCCTCTCGCCCTCCTTTTTGGGACCGTACCGACCAACGAGCGTTTCTCTCGGCTCTGGGGCCGCGGGACGCAAAACGAAACTGCTTACCTATTGGGTGGTGAGACACTTGCGTGGAAATCATTTCTGCTCACTTGAGGCAGGCACTGCGGTCAAGTGGGCTTACAGGTCCAGGTGTTCCATGGACCGGGTATACTCTAAGCGGCCATCGTGACCGTCCAAAGCGGACGTATGGGTGGTCTGGGCAGTGACTCGAGTCGTACCCATCCGTTTTTGGGGGAAAAAAAGGGAGAACCCATCATCTTCAGCACATTTCCCTCTGCCACAGCACGCCACGCAACCAGGTGGTTTTCCTACTGATTGCCGTTCCAAGCTACCATAGCGGGCAATGCCGCAGGGATACTGTCCAGATTTCCAAACCAAAGCAGATAGGCCTTCTCGCCGAGGCGCAGCTGCCTGGTCGATCAAGCCCCAGGCCCTGGTGCTCCTGAGGGCTGCGGGGACACCCAGGACTACGCTGCTGATGGCAGGTGGCTCCGGGCCTCAGTGGCCTGCCAGTGGGCTCTACTTGGGAATCCGTGCTCTTGCACGGGGTACGGGGTGGGTGGGGGGAGTCGGTTGCAGGGGGGCCTCCCTACACATGCCTCTTCTTCCGTCACTTTGGCTGCGGCTGAGCCTGGCACTGGGTGCGTGCACGCTCAGGAGACAGGCTTCTGCATGTCTCTGGACAGGCCCCGTGCCAGCTGGGACCTGAGCCCCAGCGCAGGTGCACCACCTGCGCTCAGGTTCGTTGGACCGGCCCAGGTCAGCTGAGAGGGAGGAGAACGTGGTCGTCACCCGCGGAGGGAAGCAAAAGTGCCGACACCTGCCAGCGGGAGAGCCGCATGCAACAGCCCTGTGGGATCTAAGCCCCCTCTCGCTCCATCCGCTGCCTCCGCCTGACCCCCTCCTTTCGGGGCGCCCAGACGGCGCCCGGGTTGGGGGTGGGGGAGGTTGAGGGGCAAGCGCTAGGCCTCCCGCGCCGCCGCACACCGCTCTCTGAGGCCCGCAAAGCCGGGAGCAAAGCGCAGGCGCCCCGGCCCGCTGGGCCGCCCACGCCCAGCGCCACTCACCCCGCCCCCGGCAGACTCGCCCCGACCCCGCCCCTCCTGGTTGCTCTGGAGACGGTGGCCACTGGCGGGAGGTGCCCAAGCCCGGGAGTGGGAAGACGGTTGCGATGGATTGGGGGGGAGGGGAGGCGTTTTCTGCACTCGGGACTTGTCCCCAGTGGCAGTGCCGGGACAGAGGCGGCCAATAGGCATCCTGCCGAAACCCACCCGATGCACTTCGGGGAGCGCGTCCACTGCCAGGAAAGCCTCCAGCGCCGGGGGAAGCGGGGTTCCAAAATGTATACACCGAATGCCAGCAGGAGGCCACGGGGACGCGACGGAAGGGGTCGCCGACGTGGGTGGAGCCTGCCGGGTGGGGACTGGGCTAGGAGAGAAGCTCTGCTATGCTGTCCTGGACAGTTGTTCCCTCCTGTGTGTCTGGTGAAAAGCCAAGAGACAGAAGAAGCTCCAGGAACAAGAGAGCGGCTCCGGTGCCCAAAGTCAGAGCCAAAACTTCCACCGCTAGGGGCCACTGTTGGATAGGAATAGTTCCTTCCTGACGCTTGCTGGGGGCCAGAGGGCTGAGTTCTAAGGCAGGGGGAGGGGCAGGGCCCCTTGCAGAAGGGGCTGTGGGGGAAGGGACCCGTGGGCCAGCTCTGGGGCTGCTGGGAGAGCCCCCCTCTCCATGCCATAGCTCACCTGGCCCAGGCCAAGGGTCTGGGTCGGGCCAGGCTGCCAGACCCGTCTGAAGAGGGGGTTTCCTCGCCAACCAAAGTCCCCGAGGCCTCCTCCAGCGGGGGGGGGGGCGGGGCCCAGCCAGGGCCGGCCGGCGTTGCCCTGCAGGTCTCTCCCACGGCCATGGTCACAGACATGCTGTCTCCCATCGCCGTCACCTCCACCTTATGTCAGGGGAACCCCGGCCTTTCCCACCGGTGGCCTGCGGGCTTCGGCCTGGGCTCCCGGCCAGGCCTGCAGAGGCCTGTCTCCCGGAGAGGACAGGCCCAGGGTCTTCCCTCTCCCTTGTCAATGACCTCTCTTCCTCTGCCTTTCTTTTCTGGGACGAGAGGGGCCCCAGAGCACCCCGACGACTCTGAGCAAGGAGCCTGCCCTTCCTCCTCTCGCCCTCCTTTTTGGGACCGTACCGACCAACGAGCGTTTCTCTCGGCTCTGGGGCCGCGGGACGCAAAACGAAACTGCTTACCTATTGGGTGGTGAGACACTTGCGTGGAAATCATTTCTGCTCACTTGAGGCAGGCACTGCGGTCAAGTGGGCTTACAGGTCCAGGTGTTCCATGGACCGGGTATACTCTAAGCGGCCATCGTGACCGTCCAAAGCGGACGTATGGGTGGTCTGGGCAGTGACTCGAGTCGTACCCATCCGTTTTTGGGGGAAAAAATGGGAGAACCCATCATCTTCAGCACATTTCCCTCTGCCACAGCACGCCACGCAACCAGGTGGTTTTCCTACTGATTGCCGTTCCAAGCTACCATAGCGGGCAATGCCGCAGGGATACTGTCCAGATTTCCAAACCAAAGCAGATAGGCCTTCTCGCCGAGGCGCAGCTGCCTGGTCGATCAAGCCCCAGGCCCTGGTGCTCCTGAGGGCTGCGGGGACACCCAGGACTACGCTGCTGATGGCAGGTGGCTCCGGGCCTCAGTGGCCTGCCAGTGGGCTCTACTTGGGAATCCGTGCTCTTGCACGGGGTACGGGGTGGGTGGGGGGAGTCGGTTGCAGGGGGGCCTCCCTACACATGCCTCTTCTTCCGTCACTTTGGCTGCGGCTGAGCCTGGCACTGGGTGCGTGCACGCTCAGGAGACAGGCTTCTGCATGTCTCTGGACAGGCCCCGTGCCAGCTGGGACCTGAGCCCCAGTGCAGGTGCACCACCTGCGCTCAGGTTCGTTGGACCGGCCCAGGTCAGCTGAGAGGGAGGAGAACGTGGTCGTCACCCGCGGAGGGAAGCAAAAGTGCCGACACCTGCCAGCGGGAGAGCCGCATGCAACAGCCCTGTGGGATCTAAGCCCCCTCTCGCTCCATCCGCTGCCTCCGCCTGACCCCCTCCTTTCGGGGCGCCCAGACGGCGCCCGGGCTGGGGGTGGGGGAGGGGGAGGGGCAAGCGCTAGGCCTCCCGCGCCGCCGCACACCGCTCTCTGAGGCCCGCAAAGCCGGGAGCAAAGCGCAGGCGCCCCGGCCCGCTGGGCCGCCCACGCCCAGCGCCACTCACCCCGCCCCCGGCAGACTCGCCCCGACCCCGCCCCTCCTGGTTGCTCTGGAGACGGTGGCCACTGGCGGGAGGTGCCCAAGCCCGGGAGTGGGAAGACGGTTGCGATGGATTGGGGGGGAGGGGAGGCGTTTTCTGCACTCGGGAGTTGTCCCCAGTGGCAGTGCCGGGACAGAGGCGGCCAATAGGCATCCTGCCGAAACCCACCCGATGCACTTCGGGGAGCGCGTCCACTGCCAGGAAAGCCTCCAGCGCCGGGGGAAGCGGGGTTCCAAAATGTATACACCGAATGCCAGCAGGAGGCCACGGGGACGCGACGGAAGGGGTCGCCGACGTGGGTGGAGCCTGCCGGGTGGGGACTGGGCTAGGAGAGAAGCTCTGCTATGCTGTCCTGGACAGTTGTTCCCTCCTGTGTGTCTGGTGAAAAGCCAAGAGACAGAAGAAGCTCCAGGAACAAGAGAGCGGCTCCGGTGCCCAAAGTCAGAGCCAAAACTTCCACCGCTAGGGGCCACTGTTGGATAGGAATAGTTCCTTCCTGACGCTTGCTGGGGGCCAGAGGGCTGAGTTCTAAGGCAGGGGGAGGGGCAGGGCCCCTTGCAGAAGGGGCTGTGGGGGAAGGGACCCGTGGGCCAGCTCTGGGGCTGCTGGGAGAGCCCCCCTCTCCATGTCATAGCTCACCTGGCCCAGGCCAAGGGTCTGGGTCGGGCCAGGCTGCCAGACCCGTCTGAAGAGGGGGTTTCCTCGCCAACCAAAGTCCCCGAGGCCTCCTCCAGCAGGGGGGGGGGGGCCCAGCCAGGGCCGGCCGGCGTTGCCCTGCAGGTCTCTCCCACGGCCATGGTCACAGACATGCTGTCTCCCATCGCCGTCACCTCCACCTTATGTCAGGGGAACCCCGGCCTTTCCCACCGGTGGCCTGCGGGCTTCGGCCTGGGCTCCCGGCCAGGCCTGCAGAGGCCTGTCTCCCGGAGAGGACAGGCCCAGGGTCTTCCCTCTCCCTTGTCAATGACCTCTCTTCCTCTGCCTTTCTTTTCTGGGACGAGAGGGGCCCCAGAGCACCCCGACGACTCTGAGCAAGGAGCCTGCCCTTCCTCCTCTCGCCCTCCTTTTTGGGACCGTACCGACCAACGAGCGTTTCTCTCGGCTCTGGGGCCGCGGGACGCAAAACGAAACTGCTTACCTATTGGGTGGTGAGACACTTGCGTGGAAATCATTTCTGCTCACTTGAGGCAGGCACTGCGGTCAAGTGGGCTTACAGGTCCAGGTGTTCCATGGACCGGGTATACTCTAAGCGGCCATCGTGACCGTCCAAAGCGGACGTATGGGTGGTCTGGGCAGTGACTCGAGTCGTACCCATCCGTTTTTCTGGGAAAAAAAGGGAGAACCCATCATCTTCAGCACATTTCCCTCTGCCACAGCACGCCACGCAACCAGGTGGTTTTCCTACTGATTGCCGTTCCAAGCTACCATAGCGGGCAATGCCGCAGGGATACTGTCCAGATTTCCAAACCAAAGCAGATAGGCCTTCTCGCCGAGGCGCAGCTGCCTGGTCGATCAAGCCCCAGGCCCTGGTGCTCCTGAGGGCTGCGGGGACACCCAGGACTACGCTGCTGATGGCAGGTGGCTCCGGGCCTCAGTGGCCTGCCAGTGGGCTCTACTTGGGAATCCGTGCTCTTGCACGGGGTACGGGGTGGGTGGGGGGAGTCGGTTGCAGGGGGGCCTCCCTACACATGACTCTTCTTCCGTCACTTTGGCTGCGGCTGAGCCTGGCACTGGGTGCGTGCACGCTCAGGAGACAGGCTTCTGCATGTCTCTGGACAGGCCCCGTGCCAGCTGGGACCTGAGCCCCAGCGCAGGTGCACCACCTGCGCTCAGGTTCGTTGGACCGGCCCAGGTCAGCTGAGAGGGAGGAGAACGTGGTCGTCACCCGCGGAGGGAAGCAAAAGTGCCGACACCTGCCAGCGGGAGAGCCGCATGCAACAGCCCTGTGGGATCTAAGCCCCCTCTCGCTCCATCCGCTGCCTCCGCCTGACCCCCTCCTTTCGGGGCGCCCAGACGGCGCCCGGGCTGGGGGTGGGGGAGGGGGAGGGGCAAGCGCTAGGCCTCCCGCGCCGCCGCACACCGCTCTCTGAGGCCCGCAAAGCCGGGAGCAAAGCGCAGGCGCCCCGGCCCGCTGGGCCGCCCACGCCCAGCGCCACTCACCCCGCCCCCGGCAGACTCGCCCCGACCCCGCCCCTCCTGGTTGCTCTGGAGACGGTGGCCACTGGCGGGAGGTGCCCAAGCCCGGGAGTGGGAAGACGGTTGCGATGGATTGGGGGGGAGGGGAGGCGTTTTCTGCACTCGGGACTTGTCCCCAGTGGCAGTGCCGGGACAGAGGCGGCCAATAGGCATCCTGCCGAAACC
This sequence comes from Dasypus novemcinctus, assembly GCF_030445035.2. Taxonomy (NCBI): domain Eukaryota; kingdom Metazoa; phylum Chordata; class Mammalia; order Cingulata; family Dasypodidae; genus Dasypus; species Dasypus novemcinctus. The sequence continues at coordinate 29,898 of NW_026688488.1, forward strand.
CACCCGATGCACTTCGGGGAGCGCGTCCACTGCCAGGAAAGCCTCCAGCGCCGGGGGAAGCGGGGTTCCAAAATGTATACACCGAATGCCAGCAGGAGGCCACGGGGACGCGACGGAAGGGGTCGCCGACGTGGGTGGAGCCTGCCGGGTGGGGACTGGGCTAGGAGAGAAGCTCTGCTATGCTGTCCTGGACAGTTGTTCCCTCCTGTGTGTCTGGTGAAAAGCCAAGAGACAGAAGAAGCTCCAGGAACAAGAGAGCGGCTCCGGTGCCCAAAGTCAGAGCCAAAACTTCCACCGCTAGGGGCCACTGTTGGATAGGAATAGTTCCTTCCTGACGCTTGCTGGGGGCCAGAGGGCTGAGTTCTAAGGCAGGGGGAGGGGCAGGGCCCCTTGCAGAAGGGGCTGTGGGGGAAGGGACCCGTGGGCCAGCTCTGGGGCTGCTGGGAGAGCCCCCCTCTCCATGCCATAGCTCACCTGGCCCAGGCCAAGGGTCTGGGTCGGGCCAGGCTGCCAGACCCGTCTGAAGAGGGGGTTTCCTCGCCAACCAAAGTCCCCGAGGCCTCCTCCAGCGGGGGGGGGGCGGGGCCCAGCCAGGGCCGGCCGGCGTTGCCCTGCAGGTCTCTCCCACGGCCATGGTCACAGACATGCTGTCTCCCATCGCCGTCACCTCCACCTTATGTCAGGGGAACCCCGGCCTTTCCCACCGGTGGCCTGCGGGCTTCGGCCTGGGCTCCCGGCCAGGCCTGCAGAGGCCTGTCTCCCGGAGAGGACAGGCCCAGGGTCTTCCTCTCCCTTGTCAATGACCTCTCTTCCTCTGCCTTTCTTTTCTGGGACGAGAGGGGCCCCAGAGCACCCCGACGACTCTGAGCAAGGAGCCTGCCCTTCCTCCTCTCGCCCTCCTTTTTGGGACCGTACCGACCAACGAGCGTTTCTCTCGGCTCTGGGGCCGCGGGACGCAAAACGAAACTGCTTACCTATTGGGTGGTGAGACACTTGCGTGGAAATCATTTCTGCTCACTTGAGGCAGGCACTGCGGTCAAGTGGGCTTACAGGTCCAGGTGTTCCATGGACCGGGTATACTCTAAGCGGCCATCGTGACCGTCCAAAGCGGACGTATGGGTGGTCTGGGCAGTGACTCGAGTCGTACCCATCCGTTTTTGGGGGAAAAAAAGGGAGAACCCATCATCTTCAGCACATTTCCCTCTGCCACAGCACGCCACGCAACCAGGTGGTTTTCCTACTGATTGCCGTTCCAAGCTACCATAGCGGGCAATGCCGCAGGGATACTGTCCAGATTTCCAAACCAAAGCAGATAGGCCTTCTCGCCGAGGCGCAGCTGCCTGGTCGATCAAGCCCCAGGCCCTGGTGCTCCTGAGGGCTGCGGGGACACCCAGGACTACGCTGCTGATGGCAGGTGGCTCCGGGCCTCAGTGGCCTGCCAGTGGGCTCTACTTGGGAATCCGTGCTCTTGCACGGGGTACGGGGTGGGTGGGGGGAGTCGGTTGCAGGGGGGCCTCCCTACACATGACTCTTCTTCCGTCACTTTGGCTGCGGCTGAGCCTGGCACTGGGTGCGTGCACGCTCAGGAGACAGGCTTCTGCATGTCTCTGGACAGGCCCCGTGCCAGCTGGGACCTGAGCCCCAGCGCAGGTGCACCACCTGCGCTCAGGTTCGTTGGACCGGCCCAGGTCAGCTGAGAGGGAGGAGAACGTGGTCGTCACCCGCGGAGGGAAGCAAAAGTGCCGACACCTGCCAGCGGGAGAGCCGCATGCAACAGCCCTGTGGGATCTAAGCCCCCTCTCGCTCCATCCGCTGCCTCCGCCTGACCCCCTCCTTTCGGGGCGCCCAGACGGCGCCCGGGCTGGGGGTGGGGGAGGGGGAGGGGCAAGCGCTAGGCCTCCCGCGCCGCCGCACACCGCTCTCTGAGGCCCGCAAAGCCGGGAGCAGAGCGCAGGCGCCCCGGCCCGCTGGGCCGCCCACGCCCAGCGCCACTCACCCCGCCCCCGGCAGACTCGCCCCGACCCCGCCCCTCCTGGTTGCTCTGGAGACGGTGGCCACTGGCGGGAGGTGCCCAAGCCCGGGAGTGGGAAGACGGTTGCGATGGATTGGGGGGGAGGGGAGGCGTTTTCTGCACTCGGGACTTGTCCCCAGTGGCAGTGCCGGGACAGAGGCGGCCAATAGGCATCCTGCCGAAACCCACCCGATGCACTTCGGGGAGCGCGTCCACTGCCAGGAAAGCCTCCAGCGCCGGGGGAAGCGGGGTTCCAAAATGTATACACCGAATGCCAGCAGGAGGCCACGGGGACGCGACGGAAGGGGTCGCCGACGTGGGTGGAGCCTGCCGGGTGGGGACTGGGCTAGGAGAGAAGCTCTGCTATGCTGTCCTGGACAGTTGTTCCCTCCTGTGTGTCTGGTGAAAAGCCAAGAGACAGAAGAAGCTCCAGGAACAAGAGAGCGGCTCCGGTGCCCAAAGTCAGAGCCAAAACTTCCACCGCTAGGGGCCACTGTTGGATAGGAATAGTTCCTTCCTGACGCTTGCTGGGGGCCAGAGGGCTGAGTTCTAAGGCAGGGGGAGGGGCAGGGCCCCTTGCAGAAGGGGCTGTGGGGGAAGGGACCCGTGGGCCAGCTCTGGGGCTGCTGGGAGAGCCCCCCTCTCCATGCCATAGCTCACCTGGCCCAGGCCAAGGGTCTGGGTCGGGCCAGGCTGCCAGACCCGTCTGAAGAGGGGGTTTCCTCGCCAACCAAAGTCCCCGAGGCCTCCTCCAGCAGGGGGGGGGGGGGGCCCAGCCAGGGCCGGCCGGCGTTGCCCTGCAGGTCTCTCCCACGGCCATGGTCACAGACATGCTGTCTCCCATCGCCGTCACCTCCACCTTATGTCAGGGGAACCCCGGCCTTTCCCACCGGTGGCCTGCGGGCTTCGGCCTGGGCTCCCGGCCAGGCCTGCAGAGGCCTGTCTCCCGGAGAGGACAGGCCCAGGGTCTTCCCTCTCCCTTGTCAATGACCTCTCTTCCTCTGCCTTTCTTTTCTGGGACGAGAGGGGCCCCAGAGCACCCCGACGACTCTGAGCAAGGAGCCTGCCCTTCCTCCTCTCGCCCTCCTTTTTGGGACCGTACCGACCAACGAGCGTTTCTCTCGGCTCTGGGGCCGCGGGACGCAAAACGAAACTGCTTACCTATTGGGTGGTGAGACACTTGCGTGGAAATCATTTCTGCTCACTTGAGGCAGGCACTGCGGTCAAGTGGGCTTACAGGTCCAGGTGTTCCATGGACCGGGTATACTCTAAGCGGCCATCGTGACCGTCCAAAGCGGACGTATGGGTGGTCTGGGCAGTGACTCGAGTCGTACCCATCCGTTTTTGGGGGAAAAAAAGGGAGAACCCATCATCTTCAGCACATTTCCCTCTGCCACAGCACGCCACGCAACCAGGTGGTTTTCCTACTGATTGCCGTTCCAAGCTACCATAGCGGGCAATGCCGCAGGGATACTGTCCAGATTTCCAAACCAAAGCAGATAGGCCTTCTCGCCGAGGCGCAGCTGCCTGGTCGATCAAGCCCCAGGCCCTGGTGCTCCTGAGGGCTGCGGGGACACCCAGGACTACGCTGCTGATGGCAGGTGGCTCCGGGCCTCAGTGGCCTGCCAGTGGGCTCTACTTGGGAATCCGTGCTCTTGCACGGGGTACGGGGTGGGTGGGGGGAGTCGGTTGCAGGGGGGCCTCCCTACACATGCCTCTTCTTCCGTCACTTTGGCTGCGGCTGAGCCTGGCACTGGGTGCGTGCACGCTCAGGAGACAGGCTTCTGCATGTCTCTGGACAGGCCCCGTGCCAGCTGGGACCTGAGCCCCAGCGCAGGTGCACCACCTGCGCTCAGGTTCGTTGGACCGGCCCAGGTCAGCTGAGAGGGAGGAGAACGTGGTCGTCACCCGCGGAGGGAAGCAAAAGTGCCGACACCTGCCAGCGGGAGAGCCGCATGCAACAGCCCTGTGGGATCTAAGCCCCCTCTCGCTCCATCCGCTGCCTCCGCCTGACCCCCTCCTTTCGGGGCGCCCAGACGGCGCCCGGGCTGGGGGTGGGGGAGGGGGAGGGGCAAGCGCTAGGCCTCCCGCGCCGCCGCACACCGCTCTCTGAGGCCCGCAAAGCCGGGAGCAAAGCGCAGGCGCCCCGGCCCGCTGGGCCGCCCACGCCCAGCGCCACTCACCCCGCCCCCGGCAGACTCGCCCCGACCCCGCCCCTCCTGGTTGCTCTGGAGACGGTGGCCACTGGCGGGAGGTGCCCAAGCCCGGGAGTGGGAAGACGGTTGCGATGGATTGGGGGGGAGGGGAGGCGTTTTCTGCACTCGGGAGTTGTCCCCAGTGGCAGTGCCGGGACAGAGGCGGCCAATAGGCATCCTGCCGAAACCCACCCGATGCACTTCGGGGAGCGCGTCCACTGCCAGGAAAGCCTCCAGCGCCGGGGAAGCGGGGTTCCAAAATGTATACACCGAATGCCAGCAGGAGGCCACGGGGACGCGACGGAAGGGGTCGCCGACGTGGGTGGAGCCTGCCGGGTGGGGACTGGGCTAGGAGAGAAGCTCTGCTATGCTGTCCTGGACAGTTGTTCCCTCCTGTGTGTCTGGTGAAAAGCCAAGAGACAGAAGAAGCTCCAGGAACAAGAGAGCGGCTCCGGTGCCCAAAGTCAGAGCCAAAACTTCCACCGCTAGGGGCCACTGTTGGATAGGAATAGTTCCTTCCTGACGCTTGCTGGGGGCCAGAGGGCTGAGTTCTAAGGCAGGGGGAGGGGCAGGGCCCCTTGCAGAAGGGGCTGTGGGGGAAGGGACCCGTGGGCCAGCTCTGGGGCTGCTGGGAGAGCCCCCCTCTCCATGCCATAGCTCACCTGGCCCAGGCCAAGGGTCTGGGTCGGGCCAGGCTGCCAGACCCGTCTGAAGAGGGGGTTTCCTCGCCAACCAAAGTCCCCGAGGCCTCCTCCAGCGGGGGGGGGGCGGGGCCCAGCCAGGGCCGGCCGGCGTTGCCCTGCAGGTCTCTCCCACGGCCATGGTCACAGACATGCTGTCTCCCATCGCCGTCACCTCCACCTTATGTCAGGGGAACCCCGGCCTTTCCCACCGGTGGCCTGCGGGCTTCGGCCTGGGCTCCCGGCCAGGCCTGCAGAGGCCTGTCTCCCGGAGAGGACAGGCCCAGGGTCTTCCCTCTCCCTTGTCAATGACCTCTCTTCCTCTGCCTTTCTTTTCTGGGACGAGAGGGGCCCCAGAGCACCCCGACGACTCTGAGCAAGGAGCCTGCCCTTCCTCCTCTCGCCCTCCTTTTTGGGACCGTACCCGACCAACGAGCGTTTCTCTCGGCTCTGGGGCCGCGGGACGCAAAACGAAACTGCTTACCTATTGGGTGGTGAGACACTTGCGTGGAAATCATTTCTGCTCACTTGAGGCAGGCACTGCGGTCAAGTGGGCTTACAGGTCCAGGTGTTCCATGGACCGGGTATACTCTAAGCGGCCATCGTGACCGTCCAAAGCGGACGTATGGGTGGTCTGGGCAGTGACTCGAGTCGTACCCATCCGTTTTTGGGGGAAAAAAAGGGAGAACCCATCATCTTCAGCACATTTCCCTCTGCCACAGCACGCCACGCAACCAGGTGGTTTTCCTACTGATTGCCGTTCCAAGCTACCATAGCGGGCAATGCCGCAGGGATACTGTCCAGATTTCCAAACCAAAGCAGATAGGCCTTCTCGCCGAGGCGCAGCTGCCTGGTCGATCAAGCCCCAGGCCCTGGTGCTCCTGAGGGCTGCGGGGACACCCAGGACTACGCTGCTGATGGCAGGTGGCTCCGGGCCTCAGTGGCCTGCCAGTGGGCTCTACTTGGGAATCCGTGCTCTTGCACGGGGTACGGGGTGGGTGGGGGGAGTCGGTTGCAGGGGGGCCTCCCTACACATGCCTCTTCTTCCGTCACTTTGGCTGCGGCTGAGCCTGGCACTGGGTGCGTGCACGCTCAGGAGACAGGCTTCTGCATGTCTCTGGACAGGCCCCGTGCCAGCTGGGACCTGAGCCCCAGCGCAGGTGCACCACCTGCGCTCAGGTTCGTTGGACCGGCCCAGGTCAGCTGAGAGGGAGGAGAACGTGGTCGTCACCCGCGGAGGGAAGCAAAAGTGCCGACACCTGCCAGCGGGAGAGCCGCATGCAACAGCCCTGTGGGATCTAAGCCCCCTCTCGCTCCATCCGCTGCCTCCGCCTGACCCCCTCCTTTCGGGGCGCCCAGACGGCGCCCGGGCTGGGGGTGGGGGAGGGGGAGGGGCAAGCGCTAGGCCTCCCGCGCCGCCGCACACCGCTCTCTGAGGCCCGCAAAGCCGGGAGCAGAGCGCAGGCGCCCCGACCCGCTGGGCCGCCCACGCCCAGCGCCACTCACCCCGCCCCCGGCAGACTCGCCCCGACCCCGCCCCTCCTGGTTGCTCTGGAGACGGTGGCCACTGGCGGGAGTTGCCCAAGCCCGGGAGTGGGAAGACGGTTGCGATGGATTGGGGGGGGAGGGGAGGCGTTTTCTGCACTCGGGACTTGTCCCCAGTGGCAGTGCCGGGACAGAGGCGGCCAATAGGCATCCTGCCGAAACCCACCCGATGCACTTCGGGGAGCGCGTCCACTGCCAGGAAAGCCTCCAGCGCCGGGGGAAGCGGGGTTCCAAAATGTATACACCGAATGCCAGCAGGAGGCCACGGGGACGCGACGGAAGGGGTCGCCGACGTGGGTGGAGCCTGCCGGGTGGGGACTGGGCTAGGAGAGAAGCTCTGCTATGCTGTCCTGGACAGTTGTTCCCTCCTGTGTGTCTGGTGAAAAGCCAAGAGACAGAAGAAGCTCCAGGAACAAGAGAGCGGCTCCGGTGCCCAAAGTCAGAGCCAAAACTTCCACCGCTAGGGGCCACTGTTGGATAGGAATAGTTCCTTCCTGACGCTTGCTGGGGGCCAGAGGGCTGAGTTCTAAGGCAGGGGGAGGGGCAGGGCCCCTTGCAGAAGGGGCTGTGGGGGAAGGGACCCGTGGGCCAGCTCTGGGGCTGCTGGGAGAGCCCCCCTCTCCATGCCATAGCTCACCTGGCCCAGGCCAAGGGTCTGGGTCGGGCCAGGCTGCCAGACCCGTCTGAAGAGGGGGTTTCCTCGCCAACCAAAGTCCCCGAGGCCTCCTCCAGCGGGGGGGGGGGGGGGGCCCAGCCAGGGCCGGCCGGCGTTGCCCTGCAGGTCTCTCCCACGGCCATGGTCACAGACATGCTGTCTCCCATCGCCGTCACCTCCACCTTATGTCAGGGGAACCCCGGCCTTTCCCACCGGTGGCCTGCGGGCTTCGGCCTGGGCTCCCGGCCAGGCCTGCAGAGGCCTGTCTCCCGGAGAGGACAGGCCCAGGGTCTTCCCTCTCCCTTGTCAATGACCTCTCTTCCTCTGCCTTTCTTTTCTGGGACGAGAGGGGCCCCAGAGCACCCCGACGACTCTGAGCAAGGAGCCTGCCCTTCCTCCTCTCGCCCTCCTTTTTGGGACCGTACCGACCAACGAGCGTTTCTCTCGGCTCTGGGGCCGCGGGACGCAAAACGAAACTGCTTACCTATTGGGTGGTGAGACACTTGCGTGGAAATCATTTCTGCTCACTTGAGGCAGGCACTGCGGTCAAGTGGGCTTACAGGTCCAGGTGTTCCATGGACCGGGTATACTCTAAGCGGCCATCGTGACCGTCCAAAGCGGACGTATGGGTGGTCTGGGCAGTGACTCGAGTCGTACCCATCCGTTTTTGGGGGAAAAAAAGGGAGAACCCATCATCTTCAGCACATTTCCCTCTGCCACAGCACGCCACGCAACCAGGTGGTTTTCCTACTGATTGCCGTTCCAAGCTACCATAGCGGGCAATGCCGCAGGGATACTGTCCAGATTTCCAAACCAAAGCAGATAGGCCTTCTCGCCGAGGCGCAGCTGCCTGGTCGATCAAGCCCCAGGCCCTGGTGCTCCTGAGGGCTGCGGGGACACCCAGGACTACGCTGCTGATGGCAGGTGGCTCCGGGCCTCAGTGGCCTGCCAGTGGGCTCTACTTGGGAATCCGTGCTCTTGCACGGGGTACGGGGTGGGTGGGGGGAGTCGGTTGCAGGGGGGCCTCCCTACACATGCCTCTTCTTCCGTCACTTTGGCTGCGGCTGAGCCTGGCACTGGGTGCGTGCACGCTCAGGAGACAGGCTTCTGCATGTCTCTGGACAGGCCCCGTGCCAGCTGGGACCTGAGCCCCAGCGCAGGTGCACCACCTGCGCTCAGGTTCGTTGGACCGGCCCAGGTCAGCTGAGAGGGAGGAGAACGTGGTCGTCACCCGCGGAGGGAAGCAAAAGTGCCGACACCTGCCAGCGGGAGAGCCGCATGCAACAGCCCTGTGGGATCTAAGCCCCCTCTCGCTCCATCCGCTGCCTCCGCCTGACCCCCTCCTTTCGGGGCGCCCAGACGGCGCCCGGGCTGGGGGTGGGGGAGGGGGAGGGGCAAGCGCTAGGCCTCCCGCGCCGCCGCACACCGCTCTCTGAGGCCCGCAAAGCCGGGAGCAGAGCGCAGGCGCCCCGGCCCGCTGGGCCGCCCCACGCCCAGCGCCACTCACCCCGCCCCCGGCAGACTCGCCCCGACCCCGCCCCTCCTGGTTGCTCTGGAGACGGTGGCCACTGGCGGGAGGTGCCCAAGCCCGGGAGTGGGAAGACGGTTGCGATGGATTGGGGGGGAGGGGAGGCGTTTTCTGCACTCGGGAGTTGTCCCCAGTGGCAGTGCCGGGACAGAGGCGGCCAATAGGCATCCTGCCGAAACCCACCCGATGCACTTCGGGGAGCGCGTCCACTGCCAGGAAAGCCTCCAGCGCCGGGGGAAGCGGGGTTCCAAAATGTATACACCGAATGCCAGCAGGAGGCCACGGGGACGCGACGGAAGGGGTCGCCGACGTGGGTGGAGCCTGCCGGGTGGGGACTGGGCTAGGAGAGAAGCTCTGCTATGCTGTCCTGGACAGTTGTTCCCTCCTGTGTGTCTGGTGAAAAGCCAAGAGACAGAAGAAGCTCCAGGAACAAGAGAGCGGCTCCGGTGCCCAAAGTCAGAGCCAAAACTTCCACCGCTAGGGGCCACTGTTGGATAGGAATAGTTCCCTCCTGACGCTTGCTGGGGGCCAGAGGGCTGAGTTCTAAGGCAGGGGGAGGGGCAGGGCCCCTTGCAGAAGGGGCTGTGGGGGAAGGGACCCGTGGGCCAGCTCTGGGGCTGCTGGGAGAGCCCCCCTCTCCATGCCATAGCTCACCTGGCCCAGGCCAAGGGTCTGGGTCGGGCCAGGCTGCCAGACCCGTCTGAAGAGGGGGTTTCCTCGCCAACCAAAGTCCCCGAGGCCTCCTCCAGCAGGGGGGGGGGGGGCCCAGCCAGGGCCGGCCGGCGTTGCCCTGCAGGTCTCTCCCACGGCCATGGTCACAGACATGCTGTCTCCCATCGCCGTCACCTCCACCTTATGTCAGGGGAACCCCGGCCTTTCCCACCGGTGGCCTGCGGGCTTCGGCCTGGGCTCCCGGCCAGGCCTGCAGAGGCCTGTCTCCCGGAGAGGACAGGCCCAGGGTCTTCCCTCTCCCTTGTCAATGACCTCTCTTCCTCTGCCTTTCTTTTCTGGGACGAGAGGGGCCCCAGAGCACCCCGACGACTCTGAGCAAGGAGCCTGCCCTTCCTCCTCTCGCCCTCCTTTTTGGGACCGTACCGACCAACGAGCGTTTCTCTCGGCTCTGGGGCCGCGGGACGCAAAACGAAACTGCTTACCTATTGGGTGGTGAGACACTTGCGTGGAAATCATTTCTGCTCACTTGAGGCAGGCACTGCGGTCAAGTGGGCTTACAGGTCCAGGTGTTCCATGGACCGGGTATACTCTAAGCGGCCATCGTGACCGTCCAAAGCGGACGTATGGGTGGTCTGGGCAGTGACTCGAGTCGTACCCATCCGTTTTTGGGGGAAAAAAAGGGAGAACCCATCATCTTCAGCACATTTCCCTCTGCCACAGCACGCCACGCAACCAGGTGGTTTTCCTACTGATTGCCGTTCCAAGCTACCATAGCGGGCAATGCCGCAGGGATACTGTCCAGATTTCCAAACCAAAGCAGATAGGCCTTCTCGCCGAGGCGCAGCTGCCTGGTCGATCAAGCCCCAGGCCCTGGTGCTCCTGAGGGCTGCGGGGACACCCAGGACTACGCTGCTGATGGCAGGTGGCTCCGGGCCTCAGTGGCCTGCCAGTGGGCTCTACTTGGGAATCCGTGCTCTTGCACGGGGTACGGGGTGGGTGGGGGGAGTCGGTTGCAGGGGGGCCTCCCTACACATGCCTCTTCTTCCGTCACTTTGGCTGCGGCTGAGCCTGGCACTGGGTGCGTGCACGCTCAGGAGACAGGCTTCTGCATGTCTCTGGACAGGCCCCGTGCCAGCTGGACCTGAGCCCCAGCGCAGGTGCACCACCTGCGCTCAGGTTCGTTGGACCGGCCCAGGTCAGCTGAGAGGGAGGAGAACGTGGTCGTCACCCGCGGAGGGAAGCAAAAGTGCCGACACCTGCCAGCGGGAGAGCCGCATGCAACAGCCCTGTGGGATCTAAGCCCCCTCTCGCTCCATCCGCTGCCTCCGCCTGACCCCCTCCTTTCGGGGCGCCCAGACGGCGCCCGGGCTGGGGTGGGGGAGGGGGAGGGGCAAGCGCTAGGCCTCCCGCGCCGCCGCACACCGCTCTCTGAGGCCCGCAAAGCCGGGAGCAGAGCGCAGGCGCCCCGGCCCGCTGGGCCGCCCACGCCCAGCGCCACTCACCCCGCCCCCGGCAGACTCGGCCCCGACCCCGCCCCTCCTGGTTGCTCTGGAGACGGTGGCCACTGGCGGGAGGTGCCCAAGCCCGGGAGTGGGAAGACGGTTGCGATGGATTGGGGGGGAGGGGAGGCGTTTTCTGCACTCGGGACTTGTCCCCAGTGGCAGTGCCGGGACAGAGGCGGCCAATAGGCATCCTGCCGAAACCCACCCGATGCACTTCGGGGAGCGCGTCCACTGCCAGGAAAGCCTCCAGCGCCGGGGAAGCGGGGTTCCAAAATGTATACACCGAATGCCAGCAGGAGGCCACGGGGACGCGACGGAAGGGGTCGCCGACGTGGGTGGAGCCTGCCGGGTGGGGACTGGGCTAGGAGAGAAGCTCTGCTATGCTGTCCTGGACAGTTGTTCCCTCCTGTGTGTCTGGTGAAAAGCCAAGAGACAGAAGAAGCTCCAGGAACAAGAGAGCGGCTCCGGTGCCCAAAGTCAGAGCCAAAACTTCCACCGCTAGGGGCCACTGTTGGATAGGAATAGTTCCTTCCTGACGCTTGCTGGGGGCCAGAGGGTTTTTTGGTTGCTGAAGAAGGTGTTCTAAGGCAGGGGGAGGGGCAGGGCCCCTTGCAGAAGGGGCTGTGGGGGAAGGGACCCGTGGGCCAGCTCTGGGGCTGCTGGAGAGCCCCCCTCTCCATGCCATAGCTCACCTGGCCCAGGCCAAGGGTCTGGGTCGGGCCAGGCTGCCAGACCCGTCTGAAGAGGGGGTTTCCTCGCCAACCAAAGTCCCCGAGGCCTCCTCCAGCGGGGGGGGGGGGGGGCCAGCCAGGGCCGGCCGGCGTTGCCCTGCAGGTCTCTCCCACGGCCATGGTCACAGACATGCTGTCTCCCATCGCCGTCACCTCCACCTTATGTCAGGGGAACCCCGGCCCTTTCCCACCGGTGGCCTGCGGGCTTCGGCCTGGGCTCCCGGCCAGGCCTGCAGAGGCCTGTCTCCCGGAGAGGACAGGCCCAGGGTCTTCCCTCTCCCTTGTCAATGACCTCTCTTCCTCTGCCTTTCTTTTCTGGGACGAGAGGGGCCCCAGAGCACCCCGACGACTCTGAGCAAGGAGCCTGCCCTTCCTCCTCTCGCCCTCCTTTTTGGGACCGTACCGACCAACGAGCGTTTCTCTCGGCTCTGGGGCCGCGGGACGCAAAACGAAACTGCTTACCTATTGGGTGGTGAGACACTTGCGTGGAAATCATTTCTGCTCACTTGAGGCAGGCACTGCGGTCAAGTGGGCTTACAGGTCCAGGTGTTCCATGGACCGGGTATACTCTAAGCGGCCATCGTGACCGTCCAAAGCGGACGTATGGGTGGTCTGGGCAGTGACTCGAGTCGTACCCATCCGTTTTTGGGGGAAAAAAAAGGGAGAACCCATCATCTTCAGCACATTTCCCTCTGCCACAGCACGCCACGCAACCAGGTGGTTTTCCTACTGATTGCCGTTCCAAGCTACCATAGCGGGCAATGCCGCAGGGATACTGTCCAGATTTCCAAACCAAAGCAGATAGGCCTTCTCGCCGAGGCGCAGCTGCCTGGTCGATCAAGCCCCAGGCCCTGGTGCTCCTGAGGGCTGCGGGGACACCCAGGACTACGCTGCTGATGGCAGGTGGCTCCGGGCCTCAGTGGCCTGCCAGTGGGCTCTACTTGGGAATCCGTGCTCTTGCACGGGGTACGGGGTGGGTGGGGGGAGTCGGTTGCAGGGGGGCCTCCCTACACATGCCTCTTCTTCCGTCACTTTGGCTGCGGCTGAGCCTGGCACTGGGTGCGTGCACGCTCAGAGAGACAGGCTTCTGCATGTCTCTGGACAGGCCCCGTGCCAGCTGGGACCTGAGCCCCAGCGCAGGTGCACCACCTAGCGCTCAGGTTCGTTGGACCGGCCCAGGTCAGCTGAGAGGGAGGAGAACGTGGTCGTCACCCGCGGAGGGAAGCAAAAGTGCCGACACCTGCCAGCGGGAGAGCCGCATGCAACAGCCCTGTGGGATCTAAGCCCCCTCTCGCTCCATCCGCTGCCTCCGCCTGACCCCCTCTTTCGGGGCGCCCAGACGGCGCCCGGGCTGGGGGTGGGGGAGGGGGAGGGGCAAGCGCTAGGCCTCCCGCGCCGCCGCACACCGCTCTCTGAGGCCCGCAAAGCCGGGAGCAGAGCGCAGGCGCCCCGGCCCGCTGGGCCGCCCACGCCAGCGCCACTCACCCCGCCCCCGGCAGACTCGCCCCGACCCCGCCCCTCCTGGTTGCTCTGGAGACGGTGGCCACTGGCGGGAGGTGCCCAAGCCGGGAGTGGGAAGACGGTTGCGATGGATTGGGGGGGAGGGGAGGCGTTTTCTGCACTCGGGACTTGTCCCCAGTGGCAGTGCCGGGACAGAGGCGGCCAATAGGCATCCTGCCGAAACCCACCCGATGCACTTCGGGGAGCGCGTCCACTGCCAGGAAAGCCTCCAGCGCCGGGGGAAGCGGGGTTCCAAATGTATACACCGAATGCCAGCAGGAGGCCACGGGGACGCGACGGAAGGGTCGCCGACGTGGGTGGAGCCTGCCGGGTGGGGACTGGGCTAGGAGAGAAGCTCTGCTATGCTGTCCTGGACAGTTGTTCCCTCCTGTGTGTCTGGTGAAAAGCCAAGAGACAGAAGAAGCTCCAGGAACAAGAGAGCGGCTCCGGTGCCCAAAGTCAGAGCCAAAACTTCCACCGCTAGGGGCCACTGTTGGATAGGAATAGTTCCTTCCTGACGCTTGCTGGGGGCCAGAGGGCTGAGTTCTAAGGCAGGGGGAGGGGCAGGGCCCCTTGCAGAAGGGGCTGTGGGGGAAGGGACCCGTGGGCCAGCTCTGGGGCTGCTGGGAGAGCCCCCCTCTCCATGCCATAGCTCACCTGGCCCAGGCCAAGGGTCTGGGTCGGGCCAGGCTGCCAGACCCGTCTGAAGAGGGGGTTTCCTCGCCAACCAAAGTCCCCGAGGCCTCCTCCAGCGGGGGGGGGGCGGGGCCCAGCCAGGGCCGGCCGGCGTTGCCCCTGCAGGTCTCTCCCACGGCCATGGTCACAGACATGCTGTCTCCCATCGCCGTCACCTCCACCTTATGTCAGGGGAACCCCGGCCTTTCCCACCGGTGGCCTGCGGGCTTCGGCCTGGGCTCCCGGCCAGGCCTGCAGAGGCCTGTCTCCCGGAGAGGACAGGCCCAGGGTCTTCCCTCTCCCTTGTCAATGACCTCTCTTCCTCTGCCTTTCTTTTCTGGGACGAGAGGGGCCCCAGAGCACCCCGACGACTCTGAGCAAGGAGCCTGCCCTTCCTCCTCTCGCCCTCCTTTTTGGGACCGTACCGACCAACGAGCGTTTCTCTCGGCTCTGGGGCCGCGGGACGCAAAACGAAACTGCTTACCTATTGGGTGGTGAGACACTTGCGTGGAAATCATTTCTGCTCACTTGAGGCAGGCACTGCGGTCAAGTGGGCTTACAGGTCCAGGTGTTCCATGGACCGGGTATACTCTAAGCGGCCATCGTGACCGTCCAAAGCGGACGTATGGGTGGTCTGGCAGTGACTCGAGTCGTACCCAATCGTTTTTGGGGGAAAAAAAGGGAGAACCCATCATCTTCAGCACATTTCCCTCTGCCACAGCACGCCACGCAACCAGGTGGTTTTCCTACTGATTGCCGTTCCAAGCTACCATAGCGGGCAATGCCGCAGGGATACTGTCCAGATTTCCAAACCAAAGCAGATAGGCCTTCTCGCCGAGGCGCAGCTGCCTGGTCGATCAAGCCCCAGGCCCTGGTGCTCCTGAGGGCTGCGGGGACACCCAGGACTACGCTGCTGATGGCAGGTGGCTCCGGGCCTCAGTGGCCTGCCAGTGGGCTCTACTTGGGAATCCGTGCTCTTGCACGGGGTACGGGGTGGGTGGGGGGGAGTCGGTTTGCAGGGGGGCCTCCCTACACATGCCTCTTCTTCCGTCACTTTGGCTGCGGCTGAGCCTGGCACTGGGTGCGTGCACGCTCAGGAGACAGGCTTCTGCATGTCTCTGGACAGGCCCCGTGCCAGCTGGGACCTGAGCCCCAGCGCAGGTGCACCACCTGCGCTCAGGTTCGTTGGACCGGCCCAGGTCAGCTGAGAGGGAGGAGAACGTGGTCGTCACCCGCGGAGGGAAGCAAAAGTGCCGACACCTGCCAGCGGGAGAGCCGCATGCAACAGCCCTGTGGGATCTAAGCCCCCTCTCGCTCCATCCGCTGCCTCCGCCCTGACCCCCTCCTTTCGGGGCGCCCAGACGGCGCCCGGGCTGGGGGTGGGGAGGGGGAGGGGCAAGCGCTAGGCCTCCCGCGCCGCCGCACACCGCTCTCTGAGGCCCGCAAAGCCGGGAGCAGAGCGCAGGCGCCCCGGCCCGCTGGGCCGCCCACGCCCAGCGCCACTCACCCCGCCCCCGGCAGACTCGCCCCGACCCCGCCCCTCCTGGTTGCTCTGGAGACGGTGGCCACTGGCGGGAGGTGCCCAAGCCCGGGAGTGGGAAGACGGTTGCGATGGATTGGGGGGGAGGGGAGGCGTTTTCTGCACTCGGGACTTGTCCCCAGTGGCAGTGCCGGACAGAGGCGGCCAATAGGCATCCTGCCGAAACCCACCCGATGCACTTCGGGGAGCGCGTCCACTGCCAGGAAAGCCTCCAGCGCCGGGGGAAGCGGGTTCCAAAATGTATACACCGAATGCCAGCAGGAGGCCACGGGGACGCGACGGAAGGGGTCGCCGACGTGGGTGGAGCCTGCCGGGTGGGGACTGGGCTAGGAGAGAAGCTCTGCTATGCTGTCCTGGACAGTTGTTCCCTCCTGTGTGTCTGGTGAAAAGCCAAGAGACAGAAGAAGCTCCAGGAACAAGAGAGCGGCTCCGGTGCCCAAAGTCAGAGCCAAAACTTCCACCGCTAGGGGCCACTGTTGGATAGGAATAGTTCCTTCCTGACGCTTGCTGGGGGCCAGAGGGCTGAGTTCTAAGGCAGGGGAGGGGCAGGGCCCCTTGCAGAAGGGGCTGTGGGGGAAGGGACCCGTGGGCCAGCTCTGGGGCTGCTGGGAGAGCCCCCCTCTCCATGCCATAGCTCACCTGGCCCAGGCCAAGGGTCTGGGTCGGGCCAGGCTGCCAGACCCGTCTGAAGAGGGGGTTTCCTCGCCAACCAAAGTCCCCGAGGCCTCCTCCAGCAGGGGGGGGGGGGGGCCCAGCCAGGGCCGGCCGGCGTTGCCCTGCAGGTCTCTCCCACGGCCATGGTCACAGACATGCTGTCTCCCATCGCCGTCACCTCCACCTTATGTCAGGGGAACCCGGCCTTTCCCACCGGTGGCCTGCGGGCTTCGGCCTGGGCTCCCGGCCAGGCCTGCAGAGGCCTGTCTCCCGGAGAGGACAGGCCCAGGGTCTTCCCTCTCCCTTGTCAATGACCTCTCTTCCTCTGCCTTTCTTTTCTGGGACGAGAGGGGCCCCAGAGCACCCCGACGACTCTGAGCAAGGAGCCTGCCCTTCCTCCTCTCGCCCTCCTTTTTGGGACCGTACCGACCAACGAGCGTTTCTCTCGGCTCTGGGGCCGCGGGACGCAAAACGAAACTGCTTACCTATTGGGTGGTGAGACACTTGCGTGGAAATCATTTCTGCTCACTTGAGGCAGGCACTGCGGTCAAGTGGGCTTACAGGTCCAGGTGTTCATGGACCGGGTATACTCTAAGCGGCCATCGTGACCGTCCAAAGCGGACGTATGGGTGGTCTGGGCAGTGACTCGAGTCGTACCCATCCGTTTTTGGGGGAAAAAAAGGGAGAACCCATCATCTTCAGCACATTTCCCTCTGCCACAGCACGCCACGCAACCAGGTGGTTTTCCTACTGATTGCCGTTCCAAGCTACCAT
>NW_026688489.1:0-46301 GCF_030445035.2 Dasypus novemcinctus
TATCAAGAGGGGGCTTAGATTCCACATGGATGATGGATGCAATTCTCCTACTCACAGTTGTAGGCACTCTTGGCTCCCTGGTGCAGTAGTTGATCTTCACCTCCCTGTTTGCGGCTGGGGTAAGTCCAATAAACCAGAACGTAGTAGTTGCAAGTCTGCTAAGGCTCAGGGCCTGGCTGTTACATGGACAGTCCAGACATTCAGGTCTCCTGAGTATACACCAACCCCAGGTCTCGTAAAAGTGACAGAAGAGGCATGTGTAGAAAGGTCACATATGAGTCTAACTTAATCTCACTCAGGAATACAAACTCCAAAGGTAGGGAGAGGCAAGAAGAGATATGATGTGGGGGCATTATCAGGACTTGGAGTTGTCCTGGGTGGTACTGCAGGGACAGATGCTGGACAATGTATATCCTGCCATGGCCCACTGGGTGGCCTGGGGGAGAGTATAAACTACAATGTAAACCATTATCCATGTGGTTCAGCAGTGCTCAAAATGTATTCACCAAATGCAACAAATGTCCAATGATGATGAAACAGGTTGTTGATTTGGGAGGAGTGGGGTGAGGGGTGTGGGGGGGTATGTGGGGATCTCTTATATGTTTTGAATGTAACATTTAGAAAAAATAGAAAAAAATGACAAAAAAATTAGAGTTAGCATTCCCACAGATTTTTACCTTTTTCAATATTTGCATAAGTTTTACATCTTTCATTTTATCCTATGAAGAAAAACTATTCATTTCACTTTAAACCAGAACTATTTTTTAGGAGAAAACTTAGAGTAATTCTATTAATCAAGACTTACAGTTTTTACTATTATAGAGATCTCATTAACATTTTAAGCTTAGGTAATAATATAAAGGCTTATTTAATTTTTGGCCATTTAAATAGAGCTCTTTCAGAACCTTTTATTTATCAAATTATGTTACCATCCAGAGGTATCAAAATATACACTGACAATTCTTTCTTTTTCTTTTTTCTTTCTTTCTCTTTCTTTTTTGAACAATCACACACTGATATTGAACAGACAAACACAAAAGCAGTTCCAAATCTACTAACCTAGTATTAATTTCTTCCTTGAATTTAATTAGACTTTTTATATGCTCTTGGGCTGCCCTATCTTCTGCCTTTTCTCTGTTTCTTTCCACTAACATTCTTTTTGTTAATTCTTTATTTTTGTTTTTGCTGCAAAGTGATTCTTTTTTTTAATTTTTTTATTCATTTTTTAAGAATATTACATTCAAAAAACTATGAGGTCCCATTCAACCCCACCGCCCCCACCCCACCACTCCCCCCACAGCAGCACTCTCTCCCATCATCATAACACATCCATTGCATTTGGTAAATATATCTCTGGACATCACTGCACCTCATGGTCAATGGTCCACATCATAGCCCATACTCTCCCACGTTCCATCCAGTGGGCCCTGGGAGGATCTACACTGTCTGGTAATTGTCCCTGAAGCACCACCCAGGACAACTCCAAGTCCCGAAAACACCTCCACATCTCATCTCTTCCTCCCATTCCCCACACCCAGCAGCCACCATGGCCACTTTTCCCACATTTTCTCTGTGGACCTTGGATTGGTTGTGTCCATTGCACATCTATGTCAAGAGGAGGCTTAGATTCCACATGGATACTGGATGCAATCCTCCTACTTTCAGTTGTAGGCACTCTAGGCTCCATGGTGTGGTGGTTGACATTCTTCAACTCCATGTTAGCTGAGTGGGGTAAGTCCAATAAATCAGAGTGTAGGAGTTGAAGTCTGTTGAGGCTCAGGGCCTGGCTATCATATTGTCAGTCCAGAGATTCAAATCCCCTAAATATATCTTAAACCTCAGCACCAACTACAATTCCAGTAAAGTAGCATGAAAGTCTTGAGAAAGGAGATACCATCTGTGTCCAGCTCCATCACGCAGAAACACCAGCTCCAAAGAAGGCCAACAGACATGGCAGTGAACCCCATCTGCCATGACCATAGAACCTGTGGGTCTCTTTAGCCCTCAAAAGAACCAATACCGGGGGTTGTATCTACTTTATCTGTTTCTGAGACTCTGCTCAGGTGTGCAAAAGGGCAATCCTTCTGATAACCTCCAGACTCTTTTTGAGAGACTCATAGCCACATAAATTCATTTCTCCTTTCCATTTCCCCCTTACATTAGGTCAAACAGCAATTTAAACTCCTGTTATTATATGTAGACAGGGATATCCTGCTGGTCTGTGTTGAACCTTTAATTCAAGGTCATTTTCTAGTTGCATCATCAGCTGGTACTTGGTAGTGATCCCTCGGTGCCAGGGAGGCTCATCCCCGGGTGTCATGTCCCACGCTGGGGGGAATGCATTGCATTTACATGCTAAGTTTGGCTTTGAGACTGGCCACATTTGAGTAACATGAAGGCTATCAGGAGGAAACTTCTAGGCACATTGCTGCTCTAGGCCTTGTTCTTATTTCAGACGTATAGGCTCACAAGCATAGTCATTAGTATCAGGGGCTTACTGCTGGACCCTCATTCCTTCCTGGTCCTTACCGTTGCACCTGGGGGACTGTCGC
Organism: Dasypus novemcinctus; assembly: GCF_030445035.2. NCBI lineage: Eukaryota > Metazoa > Chordata > Mammalia > Cingulata > Dasypodidae > Dasypus > Dasypus novemcinctus. The sequence continues at coordinate 2,553 of NW_026688489.1, forward strand.
TGCTCCCCTAGGGACCACGACAGAGCATCCCCGGCCAGAAACCCAGTACCCCCCCAGCTGTTGTTTTTAATTTTTGCTACTATGAGTATATCCAAATATTACCATGCACCCTGGACATATGCCCTGTATAACTGCCTGTCAACCATATATCACATGTCAATAACATCCTATACCAGTATTCCACCACTGCCATTGTTGAACCACTCTGTGATCCAAAACTTCCTGAAAAGTGAAGCCCAATATAATGTCAGGATCCCTTACTAGTAAAATGGAATATAGCGATGGGTTTAAAGGTTAGATATAGAATACGTATTGATTTGGAAAAATTCTACATCCTATTTTTTTCTTTTCTTTTTTCCTAATTATTGAGCTTCTCTTCACAAGAGCCTTAGATCACAGTAATTCATATATACAATATACAGTACTCCCACACATCCACCATAAAATCTTTTCCCTTCCACAGCGATATTCTTATAACTTATTCATATCATATTTACTTAAACTGATGTACAGACTCTGAGACAATAGCTTTCAAACAAGGTGACATCTGTGCTTACATTGTGGTCCATACTTTAGGATATACAGTTTTCTAAATTTTTAGTTATCCTATGTTTTACATTATGGTTTACATTATTAGTCTGTCGTCCCCTATATGTTTTTGGTGTAATATTACATGTTTTATATCCACCCTTGTGTACTCTCATGAAAATCCTCTCTTACCCCCACATTTACCTTGGTTCCATCCATTCAACATCCATTTTCCCCTCCCCTTGGGGCCCACAGCGACAGCCAATCTCCATTTCCCAAGGAACCACATCCATAGATACTTGCAACAGTGTTCAGTGCCTGACTTGCTCAACTGCCCTAATGCCCTGGGAGCCATCCTTTCTCTCAAGAGATACAGTTCCCTCTCTTTTGATGGCATTAGTCCTCTCCAGGATGTGGGTCCACCCCCACTCTCACTACTTGGGTCTCTATCCAATGATACAACCCACCCTGGCAAAATGAACATTCAGACATTCCCCAGGAGTCCATCCCGTGTCAGAACATCCCCTCTGAGCATCCTAAACAGATAACCCTCTTAATTATATTTTGATATGGTTTTCTCAGCATTTTACTCTCAACCAACACTTGACACTCTCCTATGTTCGTATGTTGCCCCTCCCTCCCCCCAATTATTTGGGCACTATTACCCATCTGCCCATCCCCAGCCCCCCTCAAACCTGCAAAGCCCCACCCAAAGGCAACCCCTTGCCCCCATTTTATCTCTTCTTTGTGCTCATACTTACCACCAGCTCATCATAGATTCCACCCCTGCAGACGTCGGCTCACATCCTTTCTCCACCTCCCGATTTCTTGTAAGCCTATCTTCCAGTCTCTAGCTCTCTGAGGCAGCTTGCTTATTTCATATCATTGAGGTCATGTAGTATTTGTCCTTCAATGCCTGGGTTGCTTCACTCAGCATAAGGTTCTCAAGATTCATCCATGTTATCATGTGTGTTTGTAGTGTATTTGTTCTTAAAGCCGAGTAGTATTCCATCGTATGTATATACCACATTTTATTGATCCACTCATCTGTTGATGGGCATTTGGGTTGGTTCCAACTTTTGGTGATAGTGAGCAATGCTGCTATGAACATTGGTGTGCATATATCAGTTTGTGTCCTTGTTTTCAGTTCTGCTGGTATATACCAAGCAGTGGTATTCCTGGGTCATATGGCAAATCTATGGTTAGTTTTTTGAGAAATTGCCAAACTGTCCTCCAGAATGGTTGTATCCTTCTGCATTCCCACCAGCAGTGGATGAGTGTTCCCATTTCTTCACATCCTCTCCAGCATTTGTATTCTTCTGTGTGACGGTTTGCTCGGTCGGTAGAGGTGGGGTCTGGCTGCGGACGAGGGGTCGGTCCAGCTCAGGACGAGGGGTCGGTCCTGCTTGGGATGAGGGATCGGTCCCGCTTGGGACGAGGGGTCGGCCCGGCAGCAGACGAGGGGTCGGTCTCACAGGGGTTGCGCGGTTTGGCTGACGGGGTCGCCCGGCGAAGCCGGCGACGAAGGGGTCACCCAGAGAAGCAGGCGACGAACTGGGGACAAGGGAGGCCAGGCCCTTGTCGGGGGCTCTCAGGACTGGAGGGCGCACGGCAGAAGAACTACTGCGGAGACAAGGTAAACACGCAAGTCCACTTTATTGAGGGAGAGGCAACAGTTTTATAGGGACTGGGGAAGGCTGATTGGTCGAAGCCACGCCCTGTTTTGATTGGTTGCCAGCGAAAGGTCAGTGGGCGGTACTGGACGGGGGAGGGGTGGTGGTTAGGGATTGGCTGTCGCTGTTGCTGGGGTAAGGGGCAGGGTTTAGTGATTGGTGGCTGCTGTTGCTGGGGTAGAGGGCAGACTTGAGTTTCCCGCCTTGTGCCTGGCTGTTGCTGCTGTCGGGGGAGGGGAAAAGGGCAGACTGGAATTTTCCACCCTGCACCTGCGCAGGGAGAAAGAAGAAGAAGGGTGCCACCCCACAGGCATCGTGTGGCGCCATCTGGGAGGAGGGGCGGCCGCGGAAGCATGGCTGCCGAGAAGGGGAGACCCGAGGGCACTCTGCGCCCATGCCGAGCTCCCTTCAGGGGTGGCAGTGAGTCCGACCAGCCACCCTATTATGGGGGCAGCGGCTTGGCCTGCCACGGCTGCTCCCACACCAGGCCAGCAAACCACACTTCAGCCTGAGGGGTGACCACACTTCTGTTTTTTTTTCATAGCTGCCAATCTTATGGGAGTAAGATGGTACCTCATTGTAGTTTTGATTTGTATCTCATTGTAGTTTTGATTTACATTTCCCTGATAGCTAGAGATTTGGAGCATCTTTTCATGTGCTTTTTAGCCATTTGTATTTCTTCTTTGGAGAAGTGTCTGTTTAAATCTTTTTCCCATTTTTTAAATGGGTTGTTTATCTTTTTATTTTCAAGATATATGAGTTCTTTATATATGCAAGTTATAAGTCTCTTATCAGATATATGGTTGCCAAATATTTTCTCCCACTGTGTGGGCTCCCTTTTTACTTTCTTGACAAACTCCTTTGAGGTGCAGAAGACTTTAATTTTGAGGAAGTCCCATTTATCTATTAGTTCTTTTGCTGCTCGTGCTTTTGGTGTGATATTCATGAATCCATTTCCTATTACAAGGTCCTGTAGATGTTTCCCTACACTGCTTTCCAAGGTCTTTATGGTCTTGGCTCTTATATTTAGGTCTTTGATCCATCTTGAGTTGATCTTTGTATAAGGTGTGAGATGGTAATCCTCTCTCATTCTTCAACATATGGATATCCAGTTCTCCAGGCACCATTTGTTGAATAGGCCATTCTTTCCCAGTTGAGAGGGTTTGGTAGCTTTATCGAATATTATATGGCTATATATATGAGGTTCTATATCAGAACTTTCAATTCAATTCCTTTGGTCTGTGTGTCTCTCCTTATGCCAATACCATGCTGTTTTCACTACTGTAGCTTTGTAGTATGTTTTGAAGTCAGGTAGTGTGATTCCTCCAATTTCGTTTCTCTTTTTCAATATGTCTTTGGCTATTTGGGGCCTCTTTCCTTTCCAAATAAATTTCATAGTTAGTTTTTCTAGTTCCTTAAAGAAGACTGTTGATTTTTATTGGGATTGCATTGAACGTGTAGATCAGTTTTGGTAGGATAGACATCTTGATAATATTTTGTCTTCCTATCCATGAACAAGGAATAGCCTTCCATTTATTTAGGTCTTCTTTGATTTCCTTGAACAGTCTTGTATAGTTTCCAGTGTGTAAGTTTTTTACATCTTTAGTTAAATTTATTCCTAAATATTTGATTTTTTTTACTATTGTAAATGGTGTTTGTTTCTTGATTTCCTCCTGACCTTGCTCATTATTGGTGTACAGAAATGCTACTGATTTTTGCGCTTTGATCTTATAACCTGCAACTTTACTAAACTCATTTATGAGTTCTAGAAGCTTTGTTGTAGATCTCTCAGGGTTTTCTATGTATAGGATTATGTCATCTGCAAATAATGAAATTTTGACTTCTTCCTTTCCAATTTGAATGCCTTTTATATCTGGTTCTTGCCTCAGTGCTCGAGCAAGCACTTCTAAGACAATGTTAAATAGAAGGGGAGACAATGGGCATCCTTGTCTTTTTTCTGACTTTAGAGGGAAGGATTTTAGGATTTCTCCATTGTAAACAATGTTGGCTCTAGGTTTTTCACTTATACATTTTATCATGTTCAAAAAATTTCCTTGTATTCCGATATTTTGGAGTGTTTTTTTACCAAGAAAAGGTGCTTTATTTTGTCAAATGCTTTTTCTGCATCTATAGATATAATCATGTGATTTTTTTCCTTCAATCTGTTTATATGGTGTATTACATTGATTGATTTTCTTATGTTGAACCATCCTTGCATACCTGGAATGAATCCCACTTGGTCGTGGTGTATAATTTGTTTAATGTAATCAGCAAGTATTTTGTTAAGTATTTTTGCATCTAGGTTCATTAGAGAAATTGGTCTGTAATTTTCCTTTCTTGTGGTGTCTTTGTTTGGCCTTGGTACTAGGGTAATGTTGGCATCATAGAAGGAGTTAGGCAATGTTCCTTCTGTTTTGATTTTTTGGAATTGTTTCAGCAGGATTGGTGTTAGTTCTTTTCAGAATGTTTTGTAGAATTCACCTGTGAAGCCGTCTGGCCCTGGGCTCTTCTTAGTTGGGAGGTTTTTAATGACTGATTCTATCTCTTTACTTGTGATTGGTTTGTTGAGATCATCAATTTCTTCTTTCGTCTATATGGGCTGCTTATGTGTTTCTAGGAATTTGTCCATTTCCTCTGAATTGTCATTTTTGTTGGAATATACTTTTTCAAAGTATCCTCTTATGATAGTCTTTATTTCTGTGGGGTCAATGGTGATATCTCCTTTCTCATTTCTTATTTTGTGTATTTGCATCTTCTCTCTTTTTCTCTTTGTTACTCTCGCTAAAGGTTTGTCAATTTTGTTGATCTTCTCAAAAAACCAGCTCTTGGTCTTGTTTATCTGTTCAAGTGCTTTCTTGTTTTCTATTTCATTTAGTTCTGCTCTTATCTTTGTTATTTCCTTCCTTCTTCTTCCTGTTGGATTACTTTGTTGTTGTTTTTTTCTAATTCCTCCAAATGTGCAGTTAGTTCTTCAATTTTTTCTCTTCCTTCTTTTTTGATATATGAATTTATGGCTATAAATTTCCCTCTCAGTACTGCTTTTGCTGCATCCCATAAATTTTGTTATTTTGTGTTATCATTATCATTTGTTTCAAGGTAGTCATTGATTTCTTTTGAGATTTCCTCTTTGACCCACTGTTTTTCTAAGAGTGTGCTGTTTAATTTCCAAATCATGGTGTGAAATCTGGGCCTCTGACCCTTGCAAATTTCCAGCTTCACTCCACCATGGTCAGAGATATTATTTCACATGATTTTGATCTTTCTGAATTCATTAAGCCTTTCTTTGTGGCCTAGCATATGGTCTATCTTGGAGAATGATCCATGTGTGCTTGAGAAAAATGTATATCCTGCTGTGTTTGGGTGTAATGATCTATATATGTCTATTAGATCCAGCTTCTCTAATATACTGTTCAAATGTTTTGTTTCTTTAGTGATTCTCTTCTGAGATATTCTGTCCAGAGTTGATAGTGGTGTACTAAAATCCCCCACTATAATTGTAGATGCATCTATTCTTTTACTTAGTTTTTCCAGCATTTGCCTCACGTATTTAGAGGTGCCCTTGTTAGGAACATAAATATTTATGATTGTTCGATCTTATTGACAGATTGTCCCTTTCATTAAAATGTAGTATCCTTCTTTGTTTCTCACAATTGTTTCACATTTAAAGTCTATTTTGTCTGATATTAATATAGCTACTCCTGCCTTTTTTTGGTTTTGTTTGTATGATTGTTTTCCAACCATTCACTTTCAACCTCCATGAGTCTCTGGATCTAAGATGTGTCTCTTGTAAACAGCATATAGATGGGTCATATTTCCTTATACAATGTCCCAGTCTGAATCTTTTGATAGGTGAGTTTAATCCACTGACATTCAGTGTTATTACTTTCAAGGAATTATTTGTGTTAGCCATATTTTGATTGGACTTGTGTTTGTCATATTTTGTTTGCTTTTTTTTTCCCTTCTCTTTTTGTCTTTTTTGTTGCTCTTACACTCTCCTCCAACTCTGCCTGTCCTGTTTTTTCCTTTCTTCCTGCAAAACTCCCTTTAGAATTTCTTGAAGAGGAGGTTTCTTGTTGGCATACTCTTTCAGTTTCTGTTTATCTGTGAATATTTTGAACTCTCCATCATTTTTGAATGCTAGTTTAGCTGGATAGAATATTCTTGGTTGGAAATTTTTTCCCTTTAGTTCCTTGACTATATCATACCACTGCCTTCTTGCCTCCATGGTTTCAGATGAGAAATCAGCACTTAATCTTATGGAGCTTCCCTTGTATGTGATGGTTTTCTTTTCTCTTGTTGCTTTTAGAATTTTCTCTTTGTCTTGAGCGTTGGATAATTTGACAAGTATATGTCTTGGGGAGGGCCTGTTGGGGTTTATGATGATTGGGGTGCATTGTGCTTCTTGGATATGTACTTCTGTCTCTTTCAGTATATTTGGGAAGTTTTCAGCCATTATTTCCTGCAACACTCCTTCTGACCCCTTTCCCTTCTCTTCTCCTTCTGGAATGCCTATAATACGTATGTTTGAGTGTTTTGCGTTGTCATTCAGGTCCCTAAGTCCTAGCTGGATTTTTTTCTATCTTTTTATTGACCAATTCTACTATCTGTTTGATTTCCGATGTACTGTCTTCCACATCACTAATTCTCTGCTCTGCCTCTTCTAGTCTGCTGATATTTGCTGCAAGTGTATTTTTGATTTCTTGAACTGTGGTGTTCATTCCCATCATATCTGTTATCTTTTTGCATATGTCTGCAATTTCCCCTCCAAGTGTTGTCTTCATGTTGTTAACCTCTTCCTTTACTTCATTAAATTTGTTGGTGATAAATGTTCTGAGATCTTTCATTACTTGTGCGAAGTTCTGCTCCCCTTCCTGATTTTTAGTTTGTTCCTTGGATTCAGCCATGTTTTCCTGATTACTGGTTTGGTTTGTAGATTTTTTTTGCTGTCTGGTCATCATTTTATCTTGACGGGTTTAATCAGTTCCTTAGCTTCTTTGTCTAGTCTTGGGGATTAATTAGCTGTTGTTTTTGCGTAAGTGTTATATCTTTTCCTTGTCACTTTGTTCTTCTTATTCTAATTTTTTATTGCTGGTTGAGTTCACTTTAAAGGAGAGTATTAGGGCCAGGGAAAGGCAATTGTGTAAGCAAGGAAAAAGTGTAAAGTAGTATTGGTGATAAATGTTAACAGAGCAACAATATGAGATCTGGGAGAATGGATATTAGATTCATGTAAGTTGTGTAGACTTATAGCAGTAGGTATAGTATCTATAATGAGGTAGTCGACTGAATATGGGAGGAATATGGTATGAATTAAAAAGCTAGTATTTTCGTGAGAGAGGGAAAGAGAAAAGAAAGGTAATAGTTTCAAGAGTGGATAACAGAAAACAAAACAAAGGTATTAGAAATTAAGAGTTAGACACTTTGTGGATCAAAGAAAGGGAGGTGGAATTTAGGAGAGACAGTAGATGATGGAGGATATCAAGATGTAGGGGAAAGGGGATAGTGTAGGTAGCCAAAATCAATTCACACAGAAATGAGGCAGTGGAGGATGAGGAAACCCAGCAAATGTAAGGTGTTCCCTGCAGCACCTATTGTATAATTAAGATAAAATAAAATAAGAAGAAAATGAGGGACAAGAGAGAGATAAAAAACAGAAAAAAAGAGAAGAAAGGAAGAAAGAAAAAGGGGGTGGGTAAAGGGTGGGGAACAGGTAGGGAAAAGAAAAAAAAGATATATACCAACCACAACAGCAACAACAACAACGAAAAAAACCCCTAAATAACTGAAGAAAAAAAAGGACTTTGGGCGATACGCTGGGAGAAAAGACTAGGGGATAATGCAATGTTAACAATCAGGACATTAAAAAAATAAAAAATAAGATAAAATGAAAATAAAAACAAAACAAAATGAAAGAAAAAAGAAAAAATGCAAACATTGAAGGCTAGGACATTCAAGGACCTCAGATGGACCTCAGGGTGTGATGGATTCAGGGGTGGAAAGTCTGAGATATTGAAGACTCAAGAGATGTGAGTCTCTGGGTTGTGGGCCACCAGGTTTTAGGGGACTCAGACCTGGCAACCTCAAATCTGGTCAACAGGGAGCCTGGGAGCACTGCAGTGTAACAAAGCTTTCAGGGATCCCCACAGCTGGGTGCCAGCCCTATGGGGGAAGTCAGATCTGCAAACACTATCTTATGTATCTGAACCCCGCAATTCACTCACTCACTGGGGTCTATTCTGTGGATGAATCATCAATTTGGCTCCAGGACAGCTCCCACCCTCTAAGCCCCCGGTACAGCCACCTGAGGGCGCCTCTACACTGCAGCCAATTTAATGATACAGATCAGAAGCCAGGCCCAGGGGTGGGGTCCAGCCAGAAACGTGGACAACAGAGTCCAAAACCAAAATTCCCAAGCTTTGCAAAATATTCCCCCAATTGGCTTCCAGACTCCAGACATGTGTGTGTGTCATCATCCCCCCCGCCCTCACCCCCGGCCACACCCTGTAACAGCCTCCCCATTAAGCCCCTTTATTGCCAGCAATCTAAGTCCGCTGCAGATTGGCAGCCGGGCTTGGGGGCACAGGGCTCCAGGCAGAAGCGCTATTACTTGTGTCCGCAATCAAAAATTCCCCGCTTTGCAACAAAACCCCCGTTTGTCTCCCCAAATCGGTCTGCAAAGGTGTCCCATCCTGTCAACCCCCAACAGCCTGCCCAGGGCTCTCGAATTCCCCAGTACCGCAGAGCCTCCAAAAACGCAGCCGCAGCGCGGGTTCCGCGGCTCCACCCACCCCAGGAAGGAGCATCCCACCTGCAGCTTTCACCTCCATGCAATAGAGTTTCAATTAAATCTTATAGACTAATCCTCTCCATTACCTTCCCACCAAATCAATGTCCAGACACTTCCTGCCCTGCAAAAATCCCAAAACAGCCTGGTCCCAGAGAACCTCCAATGCTGCCCAACTGCTTCTTTGCAGGAGAGACCGTCAGGTAAGCTCACTCAGCCACCATCTTGCCCCGCCCTCCTCAAAGTCTGTTAATTCTTCTTCTTGCTTTCTTTTATAATCCAACATTACTTTTCCAGTTTTCCTCCTCTCAATTTCCTTCTTAATCTCTTTCTGTCCCCAAGCCATGCTTGCTTTATGACGCCACACTTGAACAAGTTCTATAGTTTAGATACTTTGATATAAAGTCATTCTAGTCTTCAGAATGAGACCCAGCCATGCAGTTTCCAGAGTCCGTCTCTCCATCTGCATGACCAGAGGTTCTGGGATCACAGGAACTTTTGTTGTCTCTTGGCATTCATGTTATGGCTTTATCTGATGAGCAGGTACCCACACAGGATGTTCTCTGTCTCCTGGGGAAATACAAGCAAACCCTCGAGGACTTCGAAGACCGTCTAAACCGCTTAGGGCTCTGCACCATCACAACCACTTTAGTTTCACTCGAAGTGATTCTTCTTTCCTTTGTGCCCCACATTGGACACCAGTTGCTGTGAACCTTCTTCCCTTCAAGCCCCATGTTGGGTGCCAGTTGCTATGATCAGTGTAATAATAAGTTGACTCAAAGGGAAGGCAACACAGAACTTTATGAAATAAAGGACAGAAAGAGAGACATGAGAGAGGAGATAAAGATGGGACCAGGGGACTCACAGCTCCTGAAACTGAGAACCTCGACCCTAGTTTCCACATTGTATTTATTGGAAACTACCAAGCAGCTGTTTGCTATCAGAACTGCAACATCATCTACAATAATATGGAACAACTGCAACATCTACAATAAGAAACAACTACAATAAGGAACAGGTCATACAAAGTTCAAATAAAATTTAAACTCTTTTTCCCACAAATATAGCTTTGGATGATATTTTGGGTATATTGTTCACTCATCAAATTACACAGTGTGATAGTCTAAGTCATTTTACACTTGCCTAATAAAGCCTTATCCACCCTAATTTTTATATTTTACCTGTAATGATTTGGTCATTATGATTATATCACTTGCAAGTCAATTATGTTGGATTATTTTTATCCCCATCAAAGACAATTTTGTATTTGGTGGCAGAATTTAACCTATTTATTCTAGTGGTAGCACATACTGTCTTTTATCCTGTCATATTATTTTTCATATTGTTTTCTTGTGGTTCATACATATTTTATATTTTTATCTTTTTTTATGAGCACTGTGTAATAGAAATGTGAGCAACATAGGTATTAAATAGTTTAAAATATTCTAGTAGTCACATTAAAAAAACTTAAGTGAAAACTGGTGCAATTAATTTTAATAATATATTTTATTCAACCCAATATATCCAAATATTTTTGTTTCAATGTTAAATCAGTATAAAAATTATAAATAACACATTTTTATTGTTTTTATTGTACTAGGTCCTTGGAATCTAGTGTGCATTTTACACTTACAGGGAATAATTTGCACTGGCCACATTTCAGGTCCTCAAAAAGCCACATATAGCTAGTGGCTACTGGACAGAACAGTATTTGTTTATTAGTCCATAATTTGTTTGTTTCATGCTTCCATAGCATGTTGAAAGATAGTGATTTTTTAAAAATTTTATTGGTTATAGTATATGATTATCAAGTTCATACTTTTAACCATAGCTATCAAACAATTTTTGTCAAAACACACCAATTTCTGAATGTCCCTATGCATTTCAAGGAGTTAGTACACTTATGTTGATTCTGCTCTAATTTTCCAATTTTTTTTAAAACAATCTAGGCTTACGATTCTAATGGGTTATTATTTACTTTTTTGCCATATAAAATGCATTTCTTTCAATACTAACTTTTGGATTTTACTTTTAATTTTTTTTATCACACCCTATCTCTATGGGCTAACATAATTTTCTCAATAAACATGTAGTATATCATAATGAGACAATTACATAAGATTTTGAAAATTAGGAACTGAGGAGTATTAACACCTTAAATTATCCTATATTAAAGTCATTCTCATTTCTTCTGTTCTTTCCTGATACTCCTTCAATTCTTGTTCAAGGACATGCATTTTATCCAAGGAGCACAGTTATATTCTTTTTTGTGGTCGTTTTAATCTAGCACATTGTACTGGGTGCCATTATAAGATCCTTAGCAAAATTTCTTGGTTAAGATAATCACTGATTTTTGCTAGAAAATTCTTTGGTTTGGAGACTTTTTCTGAATAATAAAAACACAGCAATTATTTTTCTGTGAAGCAATTAGAACTCTACAATGATTTAGGCCTGTGACAGAGTCATAATTCTTATACCTAGATTTAAGGAAATTTTTCCTCAGAATTTCATGTTAGAATTCCATTTTCTTCCATGAATTTGCAACATTGCTTTTGTGTTACAGAAAACCTTATTAATCGAATATTGGTTTATTTAGGGTAGTAAAAGGGCTGCTAGTCCCCAGATATCTAGATGTGCTATTACTTTAATAAAAATTTTCAGATAATCTCAAGGAAGTTAATTGCAATTCTGTTTTTTTTTTTTACTCTTTCCTGGTCCCCTGTGTTAAGAATTAATAAGGTTTTTACTGCATTATGTTAGCATTTTTCTGATACGAAATTAAGCTTGAAGAACAGTGGTTTCTAGGGTAATTCTTTATTACATTTAATTTTTTTTTATTGACTTTGTAATAATATTACATTAAAAATATATATGTGAGGTCCCATTCAACCCCACCCCCCACCTCCCCTCTCCCCCCCCCCCCCCAACAACACTCGTTCCCATCATCATGACACATCCATTGGATTTGGTAAGTACATCTTTGGGCACCTCTGCACCTCATAGACAATGGTTCACATCATGGCCCATACTCTCCTCCATTCTATCCAGTGGGCCCTGTGAGGATTTACAATGTCCGGTGATTACCTCTGAAGCACCATCATGGGCAGCTCCATGTCCCAAAGACGCCTCCACCTCTCATCTCTTCCTGCCTTTCCCCATACCCATCGTCCACCATGTCCACTTTTTCCAATCCAATGCCACCTCTTCTATGTGGACATTGGATTGGTTGTGTCCATTGCACCTCTATGTCAAGAGGAGGCTCAGATTCCACATGGATGCTGGATGCAATCCTCCCATTTTCAGTTGTAATCACTCTAGGCTCCATGGTGTGGTGGTTGTCCTTCTTCAACTCCATCTTAGCTGAGTGTGGTAAGTCCAATAGATCAGATTGTAGGTGCTGGAGTCTGTTGAGGCTCAGGACCTGGCTATCACATTGTCAGTCCAGAGATTCAAATCCCCTAAATATATCTTAAACCCCAACATTAACTACACCTCCAGCACATTAGCATGAAAGTCTTATGAAGGGAGATCCCATTTGAGTCCAGATTCATCACACATAAACACCATTTCCAAAGAGGGGCCATCTGCCCTGGTAGTTAACCCCATCGGCCATGACCATAACTCCCATGGGTCTCTTTAGCCCTCAAAGGAACCAATATCTGGGGGTTGTATCTGCTTTATCTGTCTCTCTGACTCTGCTCAGTTGTGCATGAGGGCAATCCTTCTGCCAGCCTCCAGACTCTTTTTTTAGAAACTCGTAGCCATATAAACTCATTTCTCCTTTCCATTTCCCCCTTACTTTAGGTCAAACAGCATTTTAAAGTCATGGTATTTTATGTAGACATGGATATTCTGCTGATCCGCATTGAACCTTCCATATAAGGTCATTTTCCAGTTGCATCATCAGTTGGTAGTTGATAGTGGTCCCTCGTTGCCAGGGAGGCTCATCCCCGGGTGTTCTGTCCCACGCTGGGGGGAAGGCATTGCATTTACATGCTGAGTTTGGCTTCGAGACTGGCCACATTTGAGTAACATGAAGGCTGACAGGAGGAAATTCCCAGGCACAATGTTGCTCTAGGCCTTGTTCTTATTTTAGGTTTATCAGCTCACAAGCATGGTCATTAGCATCAGGGGCTCACTGTTGAACCCTCACTCCCTCCCGGTCCCCACCACTGTACCTGGGAGACTGTCGCTGCTCCCCTAGGGACCACGACAGAGCACCACTGGCCAGGAACCCAGTACCCCCCCTGCTGTGGTTTTTAATTGTTGCCACTATGAGTATATCCAAACATTACCATGCACCCTGGACATATGTTCTGTACAGCTCCCTGTCAGCCATATATCACCTGTCATTGGTATCCCATACCAGTATCCCTCCATTGCCATTGTTGAAACACTCTGTGATCCAGAACTCCCCGAAATTTGAAGCCCAATATAATGTCATGGTCCCTTACTAGGGAATGGCATATAGCGATGGGTTTAAAGGATAGATAAAGAACTTGGATAAAGTTAGATAAAGAGCTTAGATAAAGAATGTTGACTTGAAAAAATTCCACATCCTATCTTTTTCTTTTCCCCCCCCCCCCTAATTATTCAGCTTTTCTTCACAGGAGTCCTAGACCACAGCAATGTATATATATAATATACAGCACTCCCACACATCCACCAGAAAACCTTTTCCCTTCCACAGTGATACTCTTACGCCCTATTCATATCATATTTACTTAAAGTGATGTACAGAGTCTGAGACATATTACATTTAAAATGATGATAGTTTTCTGATTTTTATCAACAATAGTCTACTTGTTTTCTATGACTATCTGAAATTATAACCAATAACTAGGTAAATAATTTTATGAGTTTATATCTCTTTTCATTTTACTAATTAATGTTTACAATTTTCACCAAAAGTATAAATTAAGGAACAGCTTTATTTTCTTTCAAAATATTGTTGTCTTGACAGACTATAATCATTATAGCTATAGATTTCTTGTAAGTGGCATACTCCCCTCTTGCCAGATTACTGGAAAAAGGGAAATCTAAACATGTTTAAGTCCTAAGAGGAGAGAGAAAAATGAAAGGGAAGGAATAGGTAATTCATGTGGGGAGAGAGAAAGGATCAAAAGCATAATAGAAGGGGTAATCTTCCTTGGTAGGTGTAGTAGTTTGGTATTATTTATGAATTCCTAAAATAGATATTGGATTATGTTTGTAAACTGGCCTGTTTGCACATTAGATTGTATTGGATTCAGAGGTTTCACTTTTATTTGATTAAATAATGATTAAGGCTTTGATTGGGCCATGTCAATAGGACTAAGGGGGTGGGGACTCGCAGACAAAAGTACATAGCAGAGCAGAGGAGTTAGTTGGAGTTTTGATGCTGGAGTTTTAATGCTGGAGCCAGAAAATAGACACACAGAGGAGCAGGGAGAAGGCTCAATTAGACAGGGCAGAGGACCCGGGAAGAGAAATGAGCCCTTCATCTGATAATCTACAGCTGGTCTTTTGGAGAGACCAGAGCAACTAAGCCCAGAGAGAAGCAAGACCTAGGAAGGGAGAAATCCAGGAAGGTTGAATCCTTGCCGATGTTTGCAGGCATCTTGCTCCAATACGTGGCAACAGACTTTGATGAGGGAAGTAACTTATGCTTTACAGCCTGGTAACTGTAAGCTTCTACCCCAAATAAATACCCTTTATAAAACACAAATAGATTTCTGGTACTTTGCATCAGCAACCCTTTGGCTGACTAATACAGTATGATATACTTTTCTTCCATAGCTACCCTTAAACTTTAGATAATTAATGGTCAGAAAATTAGCATTGTCATGAATTTAGGAAAATTAAGGATCCCACATTTATGAATAAGACACAGGAAATTTCACATACACCAATTCCCTTTCTGCCATTTCCACAGTGGACATTATTACAAATTAAAATAGTGTTGAAATGAACCTTGGCTTGGAAAATAGGAAAAGCTGCTATTCACATGCTAGTCATGAGCTTGTAGCCCATCAAAGCTCATTGTGTGCTATGGCTAAGGAAATTAATATTGAGAAAGCTGAAGTCCAAAACTGAGGCATCAGCAAGGCAATGCTTTCTCCCTAAAGACTGTGGCATTCTGAGGCTGGTTGCTGGCAATCCTTGGTCCGTGTCGTTTCTATCACATGGCAATGCACAAGCCAATGTCTTCTCCTTTCTTCTCCAGGTTCCATTTACTTCTGGTCTCTTACCTTTCTGTGGATTCTTTTTGAGTAAAATTTCCTTTGCTTATAATAAATTCTGTTATATTGGATTAATGCCCATCCTCATTTAGTTTGGGCATAACTTAATAATATCTTCAAAAGTCCTATTACTAATGGGTTCATACCCACAGGACCAAGGATTAGGGCATGTGCATGCCTTTTGTTGGGGACAACATTTAATTCTTAAAAACATATATTATGTGAGTGGGTATAGGGGCAGAGGAGCTGGTTTATTTCTTGCTTGTTTTTACTTCCAGACTATTCTCTCTACTATCCAAAAATGCCCATTTTAAGATATCAAATACTACTACACTTTATGCTCCTTATTACACCTCCCAGATTCCTTAAAGATTTTAGCTTTTGGCTCACTGTTACCCTTTTCAAAACTATTTCTAATATTTCAATGTGAATGATCTTTCCAATAGAATTTTTTCTAGTTCTGTGATTACCTTTCCATCAATGATATGTCATGTAATCTATCTCAGCCACTCATCCTTAGACTACTTGGATCTGAACATTATCACTGACTGCAATGATTCCATTTAACTCAATTTCAAACATAAACTCATAATCTTTTTGAACATCACCTCTACCTTTTCTGCTCAGTTCCAAATCCATCCTGACACCCAAAATTCTTTAATCCCACATAGATATACAATCAGTTGATTTTATAACATACTCACTCTCCTTTACCCTCTCACATCCTCTTTTCTCTGCTTAAATTGTATGGCCCGTTATTAAAACCCTTTTCTTGTTTACTTTACCTTTACTATGGTTAAAGCTATGGTTAATATGGCTAGAGAAAAACACATAACCATAAAAACATAATAAAATTTATCATAGTTATATGGCCAACTAGTTTTTTTGCAGTATATATGGGTAAAATTTGACCACAATTTCTAATACAATTAAAGGAGTTATATCTGAGCTTGGATAGGTAATTTTAAAAATTCAGGATTTGATGCATGCACATACATACACATTTACCAAAGGATTATTATACTCCTTGATTCACTAAAACCTTTTGATTTTTTTCAAATGGTAAGCTGAATTACAGTTGTGAGTTGTAAAAGCCTGCCATAAGTAAAGCCCACAAACTGAATGTCATATAATGTGTTATTTTGAGGTTAATGAAATAGTGTATTTTCAGTTGGCCTGTACTGTACATGATCTTAACCTTATATTTTCTTTCCAGCTGTATAATGTATTTCTTTTCTTCATATTGCTTCATTGACTAAATTAACCAATTCTTTTGTTAGTAAATAGTAATGATACAGGCATTCCCCTTCTGTTCCTGACATTAATGTTCATGCTTCTGAGTTTCATCATTAAGTACAATTTTTGCTGTGGGTTTTTGTTGGTAAAGGATTTCCATTTTACTAAAGGGCTATTTCCTCAGTATGACTCTCTATGTGCTTCATAAATTATGAGTATTTGCTTAAGGCTTTTCCATCTCTGTAGTGTTTTGTTTCAGAATGAATTTTTCGATGAGGTATGAGAGGCAAATTTGTACTGAAGATTTTCTAACACTCAAGGTATTTAAAGGGTTTATATCAAGTATGAATTTATTGGTGTCTGTGGCAGTTTAATATGCTTATGAATTCCAAAAGTAGATATTGGGTTATGCTTGTAATCTGATCATACCTGGGCATGATTGAGTTATGATTAGGATATTGAGTCCCCACCCTTTAGTGAGTGGGGGCTCACAGATAAAAGGCATGGCAAAGAATAGAGTTGAGGGCTTTTGATGTTGGAGTTTTGATGTCGGAGTTTGATTTCAAAACCTTAAGCTGGAGCCCCAGGAAGTCAGCATGCAGAGGAAAGAGAAGCCAGCCCTAGGAAGAAAGGAACCTTGAACCCAGAGAAAAGCAAGCCCGAGGAACATAGGAACCCAGGAAGCCTGAACCCTTGCAGAGGTTGGCAGCCATCTTGCTCCAAATAGACTTTGGTGAGGGAAGTAACTTGTGCTTTTTGACCTGGTATCTGTAAGCTCCTACCCCAAATAAATACCCTTTATAAAAACCAACCAATTTCTGGTATTTTGCATCAGCACTCCTTTGGCTGACTAATACAGTATCTAATGAGATAAGAAGTATGATGAAAAGTTTTCTACAACCCTTATACAAGTTTCTCACATGTATATATTCACACATTTAGAGTAAGGGCTGATTTCTTTTTGTCAAGTAATTTTTTTTGAAACAAGCTTTATATGACATAAATGTGACATTGAGAATATAGTGGACTCCCACATACCCCACTCCACACACTCCCAAACAACGTCTTTTATAAGTGTAGTACCCTTGTTAAAATTTATGTGCACATATTGAAGCATTGCTACTAACCATTGTCTATAGTTTACATTATGATCTACACTTTGCACCACACATTTTTATAGGTTTTGACAAAATGTATAATGGCCTGTATCCATCACTGCAATGTCATGTGGGACAGTTCCAATACCCCCAAAATGCCCCATGCTACACCTATTCTTCTCTCTCCCTCCCCTCAGAACCCCAAATCATGAGGATTTGGGATAGTGATGCCCACTCTGTTTCTGATTGAGAGGAGGCTTAGATCTGACAGGGGAGATGGATGGAACTGTCTTGCTTGCAGTTGTAAATACTCTCTGTATTTTTGGGATGGTCATTGTCCATCATCATCCTTTGGTTAGTTGTCCTGGGCAAATCTGATGAACTGGAGAGTAGATGTTGCAACTCTGCTGAGATTCAGTGCTCAACTGGCATAGGAACAGACCAAAGATTTAAGTTTCTGGGACATATATTTAATGAGTATAGTGCTAATTATAGGTTCAAATAAAAGGGAAAGAAGAGCCATGAATAGGGAAATTACAAGTCAATCTAAATCTGTTACATTGTGTGCATATATTCCAAAGTATGACTCCCAACAGGGTGTGGAATTCCTGAGATGGTCTGCCCTGCCTATAGTGTCTAGATGTCTCTAGAACTGTCAGGGGCACTGTTGAATGTGGTAGTCTATGAGATCCTGCTTAGACTTGCATAAGCGTAACATCTAGAATGATCTCCAAACTCACTTTGAAATCTCTTAGTCATAAAAACTCACTTGTATTTAATATTTCCCCCTTTTAGTCAAGGTCTTTTACCAAATTCATTGCTATTGACACTTGGTAATAATCCCTCAGTGCCAGGAAACTCATCCCCAAGGGTCATGTCCCACACTGGGGGGGAAGGAGGGGAAAGGTAGTGTGTTTATATGCTGAGTTTGGCTTAGAGCGATACCACATTTGAGCAATAAGGAGGTTTTCAGGAGGTAATTCTTGGGTAATATATAATATCTGGTTAAGTTTCAATTTCACAAGGGCCTAGTGTAAGGGTCTGTTCACCTTAGCTAGGCACTTCCCAGGTATTTGAGGGATTCTTGCTGCTCTGTTAGAGAATATAGAGGATTTTCCAGGATGGCAATTCAATATAAACTCTATTATTGTACTTAGTGGTCTCCACCCACTAAGACAACACATCATGACTGCTTGAACATATTCATATGCCATAGAGGCATGCCCAGGTGCACCTCTTCCCATACATCCCCCTTCACTGACACTCCACACCAGTTATCCCCTGACACAGTTGTGACCCTTCTGCCATTCATAATCTACCCAAAATTAAAGCCAAAGAAAAAACACAAGTAAAAGTAATAAGAAAATAAAAGAATAATAATAATTTTAAAATAACAAATAAAATATAAAACTTAAAAATATTTTTTTCATTTTGTCTTTCATCACTGTAAGATCTGTTATATTTTATGTATAGTGACAGTTCCTTCTGTATGTCTACCCAGTGTCTTATTTTTTCACTTTATCTTCAAAGAAGCTTTGGTTTACAGAAAAGTTTCATGGAAAATATAGGAGGTTCCCATATACCAAACCCGCCTTTCTTCCACTCTCCCCTATTAATAACATTTTACTTGAGTCTGGTACATTTGTTGCAATTGATGTGCAAATATTGAAACATTGCTACTATGACAGCTTGAGATTATTTATGAATCTTAAAAAGAAAAAGATTACAATGTAAACTAATCTATTCCTTTGGTTACAATATCCTTTGATTGTATTAAATTAAGCGAGGGCCTCTGATTAAGTTTACTTGCTAAAATCAATTTAGGGCTTCTGATAGGGCTACTTCAGTAAGGAATGACTCTGGTTGGGCTGATATAAATGGACGCTCACTCAAGAAGACACACAGAGGAGAGAACTTTGTCATTTTGATCCTGCCATGTGCCAGAAAGGAGAAGCCTCAAACAGGTAAAGCTCTGGGGAAAGATGAGTCATTTGCCTGAGAGCTTACAGCTGAACTTGGAAAGAGAGCTGAGGCTGATATGGAATCCCTGGAAAGAAACAAGTCCTATGCCAGAAGAGAGGAAGCCTTGAGAGACACTATGCCAGCCTGCAGCTGAGAGAGAGGAAGCCCACAGGGAAAGGCTGAAACTTTGCAGATATCAGCTATCATCGTGCTTCAACATGTGGCAACATGTTGAGAAAGTGAGAAAGCAACCTTGAGATGGACTTTTTGGGGTCTTCTAACTGTAAGCTTTCACCCCCAAATAAATACCTTTTATAAAAACCTGCTCCCCTTGTGTACATGGGGGTTACTCTGCACTCTCCAGAACCTGGATCACGAACTGCTCCAACACCTATTACAGCGATGAAAGGCAAAACATAAAAAACAAAGTTTTATGAATTTTTCATTTTTTCATACCCTGATTTATTTTTACTTTATTTTAGTTTTTCTAAATTACTATGTATTCTATTTCTAATCTTTAAACCTATCATTATTATTTCATTTTCCTATTAATTGAATTTGACAATATAATAAGCTTCATTTTTTAAGAAGTTTGGAACCACAGATGGGTTCAACTATGGCAGGGGAGGAATGCCATCAATGATATCATTGGGAAACAAATGGTTGGGAGGATGTTCTCCAGGGCATGTATACAGGGTATATAAAAATGTTCAGATATTTGTTTAGAATTTTCATAGTAGTTTCAGTTACAAATGACAACTGAGGAAGTGCTGAGTTCCTAGCCAGGGGAGCTCTGTCACATTCTTCAATGGAACAGAAACAATCTAGTGCTAGGGCAAAGACCAGTGAAGAAAGATGGTTCAATGATGAGCACTTGATACTGATAACTATGCTTATGAGTGTGTGTGCTTGAAATTTCAACTAGGTATAGAGCTGCAGGGTGCCTAAGAGTTACCTCCTGAGAGCCTCCATGTTGCTCAAATGTGGCCACTCTCTAAGTCAAACTCAGCATGTAAATACATTACCTTCCCCGCAGTGTGGGACATGACTCCTGGGGATAAACCTCCCTGGTGCTGGGGGATTACTACCAATCACTAACTGGTGATTCAACTAGAAAAAGACCTTGAATAAAGAGGGAAATGGTAAGGACAATTGAGTTTATATGGCTAAGAGTCTTCAAACAAGAGTCAGGAGGTCATCAGAGGTGTCGTGCTTAGGCACATCTCAGGAGAATCCCAGACACAGTCAAAGTAGATACTACCTCAGGTACTGGTGCTCCTGAGGGCTACAGAGACACATAGGTTCTATGGTCATGGCAGATGGCTCTGGAGTTCAGAGCCTTGTCAGAGGGCCCTGATTTGAAATTCGTGTTCCTGAATGTGATGGAGTTAGACTTAGATGTGATCTTTCTACACATGCCTCTTCTGTCACTTTTACTGAACCTGTGGTTGGTACTGGGGTTGGTGTATACTCAAGAGACTTGAATATCTGGACTGGCCATGTGGCAACTGGGCTCTGAGCCTCTGCAGAGTTGCAGATCCTATTCTCTGGGTCATTGGACTTACCCAGGCTAGATAACAAGGAGGTGAAGATGTTCAACCGCCACACCAGGGAACCGAGAGTGCCTACAATGGCAAGCAGGAGAATCACATCCATCAGCCATGTGGGATCTAAGCCCCCTCTTGATATAGAGGTGGAGTGGACACCACCATCCCAGGGCCCACAGGATGGAGTAATAAAATATGGTTTAGAGTGAACTTACTGGTATTCTACTATAGAACTATTGTGACTAGTAATGGAAGAAACTGTAGCATTGATGTGCAGAAAGTGGCCATGGTAATTTTTGAGGGAGGCAGAGAGAAGAAGAGATGTGATGTGGGGACATTTTCAGAACTTGGAGTTGTCCTAAATGACATTGCAGGGACAGATGCTGGACATTATATATCCTATCCTACCATAACTCACTGAAAGTAATGGGGGAGAGTGTATATTACAATGTAAACTATAATCCATGCAATGCAGCAGTGCTCCAAAATGTATTCACCAAATGCAATGCATGTGCCACAATGATGAAATAAATTGTTGATATGGGAGGAGTTGAGGGCATGGGGGGCATATGGGAACCTCACATTTTTTAATGTAACATTTTTTGTATCTAAGTATCTTTAAAAAAATAATAAAAAAAAATAAAAGCCAACAGATTTCTGGGACTTTGCATCAGCACCCCTTTGGCCGACTAATACAGCTACTAACTATGGTCAATGGTTTACATTATGGTTTACATTTTGTACCACAAAATGTAACATTTAAAATCACCTGTATCTGTCATTGCAAGATCATGCAGAACAATTCCAATGCCTTAAAAATGCCCTATGTTACATCTATTTTAATGTTCCCTCCTGCTCCCCTTGGAATTTAAGGTAGACACAAAGTTTCAAATTTTGATGAATAAGGTTCATAGTTACAGGCAATAATATTGACAGCGTGACGTATTGTGCTGTGAACCAGCTCAGCAATAGGTTTGCTTGAGGGGAAGGTGAGGCAGAACTTAAAGAAATAAAGGACCGAGAGAAAGACACAAGAGAGGAAACAAAGATGGGACCAGGGGACTCACATCTTTGGGAACTGAGAACCTCAACCCTAGTTTCCACATCATATTTATTTAGGAACTAACAAGTAGCTGTTTGTTATTTACAATAATAAGGAACTGGTGCAACATTTACAGTAATAAGGAACAGGTCGTACCAAGTTGAAATGCCTCATCACGCAAACATTTTTTGATGCTGACCAGACAGTGTTCTGTCTAGTCAAGGCTGGGTGTTCCTAAGCCTGTACTTTTTGTCTGCATTATGGAAACATACCAACTTCAAACCATGTTTGTACTATTTTTCCACAACAATATTGGTCTGTTTTCTTTTATTAGGCACTGCCTATGTTCTCAAGAGCTTCTTTTCCCTCTAATTGAGAGCATAGCATGAGTCCACCCACTGAGAGAACACACTATAACAAGATGAACACTTTCATATTCTATAGAAGCATGGCCCAAGTATGCCCTATCCTGCATATCCTACCACCCCTAACACCCTGAATCAGTAACTCTTCCTTTTCTGCCATACTTGCCAGAAGAACATTCCCACCATTGTAGTTTTAACCACAGACCTATAAATCCTCAGCATTCACCAGTTCCTTCCTCCAGTCCTCCCCCAGTTCCATGGATAGTCGAAACAAAACACCCCACCTTTCTTCCCTCACATTCAAGCAAATTTGAGAGGCCATTCAATATACATTACGCTTATGATTTCTCATCTGTATGACTTTTCAAATGTACAGTAGGAGATGCTTTTTGAGAAAAAGTCTCCTTGCATTTATTGCATTTAAATTGCTTCTCACCTCTGTGACTTCTCATATGTGCCATAATTGTTGAGCTTTGACAGAAGGCTTTCCAACATCATTGCATTCATAAGTTTTCTCCCTTTTGTGTATAGAAAAGGATGAAATCTGAGAGAAGGCTTTCCTACATTCATTACAATAATAAGACTTTCCTCTGGTATGAATTTTCAGATACTCAAAGACATTTTACTTATATCTGAATTTTTTTTTCACAATTAGGACACACACAAGGTTTCTATGTAGTATGAAATTTTTCATCCTCACTGTGAACAGATTTATTATTAAAGTTTTTCCCACATTGCTTACATGTGTTAGGTTTTCCTCCAATATGAATTCTTTGGTGTCTCATAAATCTTGACATCTGATAAAAGCTTTTCCAGAATCATTACATTCATAAGGTTTTTCACCAGTATGATTTCTCCTGTGGAAAATAAGTGCTGTGCACTCAGAGTGGGCTTTCTCACATAAATCACATTTAAGGTGCTTTCCCCTGAGTTCCTTATTTTTTTATTATTATTTTTTAATTTTTAAAATTGTATTTTTATGAAGATAAATAGATCGCAAAAAATGTTGCATTAAAAAAATGTAAGAGGTTCCCACATACACCACAACTCACCCCACCCCACTCTTCCCACATCAACAACCTCTTTCATCATCGTGGCACATTCATTGCATTTGATGAAAACTGATGTAGTGAAAGTGGCCATGGTAGTTGCTGAGGGCAGGGAGAGGGAAGAAGAAATGTGATGTGGGAGCATTTTCGAGACTTGGAGTTTTGTCCTAAGTGATATTGCAGGGACAGATGCTGGACATTATATATCCTGCCATAATCCATTGAATGGACTGGTGGAGAATGTAAACTACAATGTAAACTATTATCCATGCAGTGCAGCAGTGCTCCAAAATGTATTTGCCTGAGTTCCTTCTTATGTGCATAGTAAAGTTTGAAATTTGAGAAAAAGCTTTCCCATGTTCAGTACATTCATATGGTTTCTCTCCAACATGAATTTTCAGATGCAAAATGAGGGCTTTCTAATATTGGTATGCTTTTCCACAATTAGCACACTCATAAGGTTTCTCTCCAGTATGACCATTCTCATGCTGAATGATATTTTGATTTGCAGTGGAAGGCTTTCCCACATTCCTTACATGCATTGGGTTTTCTCCCCTGTCAGTTCTATGGTGTCTTGGTGTCTAATGTGTTTTTGCTTTTGAGTGAAAATGTTTTCACATTTATTATGTTCATAAGGCTTATTTCCTATATGAATTTTCTGATGCAAACTAAGGCATTCCTTCCAGATAAAGGCATTAATAATGTTCATAAGGTTTCTCTACAGTATGAATTCTCAAATGTCTGATGAAGTCCAACTACTGAATGAAACCTTTTCTACCAAGAGTACACTTAAAGGGGGCTACTAGAGTAAAGGATGATCTAGGGGAACATTTCTTGGACTTATTATATTCATGATATTTCTTCTCTTGACCCCTATCTTTATGAAGTA
Organism: Dasypus novemcinctus; assembly: GCF_030445035.2. NCBI lineage: Eukaryota > Metazoa > Chordata > Mammalia > Cingulata > Dasypodidae > Dasypus > Dasypus novemcinctus. The sequence continues at coordinate 26,946 of NW_026688489.1, forward strand.
GGTCTAAATTATGTTTCATATTCTTTTCAAAAGAGTCACATTAATAGAGGTCTTTCTTTGTAAAATTAGTGTGTGAGTACAAAGACAACTTTTTTTCCAAAAATTTTTTAATTCAGTGCCTTTTACTTCAGTCAAGGTTTTTTTTTTAAAAGTATGTTTGTGACTCTTTTCACAAATCCTTGCTGTTCTCTCTCCATCAGTTAAAAAATTTCCTAGTCTTTTTCCAAACATTGTCTTAATATTTCTTCTTTGACAACACATGGCTCTTATTCCTGTTTCAACTTGGAAATGACATTTGGCTTGATGAGTTGATAGCCAACTGTTAATAGCTTGTTACATTTCTTCAGCATTACATCACTGTACAGATTCCTCTGAGCAGGTTTCAAGAGTTGCTATTCATCCTTATTAAAGTCAATAGCCACATCCTTAAATGTTATTGTTTCATGAGCCTTGGCCTTTCCTGGGAGAGTAGAGTCCTGAGATGGCCAACTGCTTGCCACCTCTATGACTAATCACCAGAATCCACTTTTTCAATTCTTTTTTTTTTTTTTTAAAGATTTATTTATTTATTTAATTCCTTCCCCCCCCCTCCCCCCCGTTTGTCTGTTCTTGGTGTCTGTTTGCTGCGTCTTGTTTCTTTGTCCGCTTCTGTTGTCATCAGCGGCACGGGAAGTGTGGGCGGCGCCATTCCCGGGCAGGCTGCTCTTTCTTTTCGCGCTGGGCGTCTCTCCTCTCGGGCGCACTCCTTGTGCGTGGGGCTCCCCCACGCGGGGGACACCCTTGCGTGGCAAGGCACTCCTTTCGCGCATCAGCACTGCGCATGGCCAGCTCCACACGGGTCAAGGAGGCCGGGGTTTGAACCGCCGACCTCCCATATGGTAGACGGACGCCCTAACCACTGGGCCAAAGTCCGTTTCCCCACTTTTTCAATTCTTAAGTTCATTTCCTTTGGTATTTTAATCCATATCAGTATATAATATGTTTGTAATTCTAGTTCTTAAACTACTTAAAACATTATTTATTTGTTCCCTATTATTATAGCTGAGAGATCAATCCTCTTTTCTATCCCCCTCCAATCTTTCTAAAGAAATTATATCACAATATTTGATAACTTGATCTTTCTATTATTATAGTTACACAAATATAATTTCATGTTGAACCAAGTAGTGTACCATGGTCATTTTTCCCTGATCATACAAGTAAGTGTTTCATTGGATGTCATAATTGTTTTATTATTTCATTTCTTTACTTTCCTAAATAAATACTGTTGTTTTTCTGTAATATGTAAATGGATCTGTCAAAAGCCTAAGAACAAATATTCCAAGTATACTTAAATATTACATGTTTTTTCCTTTCCTTCCCTTCCCCTTTTATTATTTTTTCTTAATTCTGGTAGTCTTCCTTCTTTAGCTTTCTTACCTTCTAAAATTTGTACTGTTTACTGACATGTCTTGCTTCAAACTTCCATCTGAGAGATTTTGTGTTATGTTTCCAGATCCATATTCTTTTCTATGCTTTGCACTCCTGTTTGCTAGCATGTACTTCCTAGGAGCTTCCAGAGAGAGTTCTTAAGATGTATACCTTTGTGTTCATGCATGTCTGAAATAGACATTATTCTGTTTTCACTACTTATTTATAATTTGATCTAGTGGAGCTTGTTCATCAAGTCATTTTCCCTCTGAATCTCAAAAATAAATACTGGTCCATTTTCTACTGGAATTAAGTGTTACTGTTACCTTTCTTGCTCCATTCCTTTATAAAGTCCCAATATTTCTATTTAGAATATTTACAATGTTCTTTATCTTTGTATTCTAAAATTTTGTAATGTCTTTTTTATTTTTTCTCTTATTTCTCTTCTTCATATTTATGTTACATTAGATGTTATTCTTTTAACATATTATTATACATTTCTAAAACATTCTTTTATGAGTTAACCTAAGGCAACACTGTCCAACTGAAATATAAGATAAACCACCAATATAAGTTTATATTTTATAGTAGCTGCATTAAAAGGGTAAAAAGAAACCAATGACATGAAATGTAATAATATATTTTATTTAATCCAATAATCTGAAGTATTTAAATATGCATTAATGAGATATTCTATATTCTTTATAAATATAGCACATTTCAATTTGGTCTAGCCATATTTCAAGTACTCAGTAGCCATACTTGGCCAGTGTCTACTATATTAGCATAGTTTAGAGATTTCAAAATCATCCTTGATTTATTATAGTCTCACATAATTTACTACTTTCCAGGGAATGGATAGGATCTTAAATATTTACATTCTCCTGCTTTTTCTGTTGTTACATACTTTTTTTTACTATATATTTTTGACACCCAAAAATCATCATTATAACTATTTTACCCCATCGATATTCAATTATACTTGCTCACAATTTAGAATTTAATTTTTGCCCATTATTTCTTCCTTCATACAGTGTTTATTTCTAGTATACTATTCTTTCTGCCTGAAGAACTCCCTTTGAATGTACTTTTTACTATGGGTCTATGGTAAAAAATTATCTCATGTATTAGAATTATCTTTGTTTTGCTTCCTTTCTGAAAGATAATTTTGCTGGATATAAATGTCTAACTTGGCACCTATTTAAATTCAGCCTTTTTGAATTGGAACTCCACTGTCTTTTTCTTCTATCATACCTGTTTTGATATATTATCCACTTGATAATTTTCCATTTAAGGTAAAGTTTATTTTTAAAATTGTATGGCTATTTTTGAGATTTTCTTTTTTGTCATTAGTTTTCAAAAGATTTATGTTATGTTTCTATATGCAGTTTTCTTTGTATATATATCTTGGTAGATTCTTGAATCTTAGTGTAATTAAACTATAATTCGATAATGAAAAGATGAAAATGTCAAAATACTGGTAAATTAACCAATTCATTTCTTAAATATATTTTAGCTCAAAAAGGAAATTACATTGGAAATTTGAGAGAAATTAACAAAGTCTTATAAAATATGTGGGGTATAGCACATTCAAGAATCACAGGATCCAAGCTCTTAAAATATCAGTTGTCCTCAAATTGTTTGTAGATTCAATGTAATCCCAACAAAAGCCAACAGTTTTTTAGTGAAAATTGACAACTCTACTCTAAACTTTATGTGGTATTTCAGGTTGTCAGGTATGTCAGGTATTTCCTGACAAGCAAACTCTAAGATAGAAATTAGCATTGTGGAGGTTTACAAGTGAGTGCTCCATTCCCTAAAAAGGGAAGAAAGAAGGTTTAGATTGTATAAAACCTGAACTGTGATAAAGTCTCAACACAGGCCTTAGCCAACTTACAGGCAACTCTGAAGCTGACATTATTCATCAGATTTGCTCTGAAAAAACAAAACAAAACAGGTAACTCTCTTACTTGTCTGCTAGGTTTTTAGCATGAAAATACCAAAGTGTCAAGGAGGTAGCAATAGTTAAAATTCAAAAGACTCTTGCTGTATTTTCTTGACAGAAGTGTATTTCTTTGTGGACCAGAACCTCTAAATCTACAAAGCCAAAAGTGGTGGAGATGGTAAGCACAAATTCTTCAAGTAGGTATCTGGAAATTATAAAAACTGGGCCACTCTAGCTTCCATTTATTGGTTCCTGGGCCCATGCATTCTACTTATTGGAGACATGGACCCATATAAAGGAAAAGTGTTCACTGAATTCCAGAGGATGACACCTGATCCTCACAAAGTATTACTTTGGAGGTAGAGATTCTGTGTATTCACTCCATTACTTTATCAATGTCATGGTATATGAAATGATCTGAAAATCCCATGGTAAAGTGACCAGTCCAGCACATTTTTGCTGTAAAGTCATTTTCTCAGTTGGCATGAAATTAAATGGGATCCAATGGTATTCCTTGGTGAGTGGTTCTGATTGAAACCAAGCTGTTAGGAGAGGCAAATGCATATCTATAACGTGTTTATTCTTATTAAACTGAGACACTTCACTTACAAGATAGTAAGAGTCCTATTGGTCAACTTGCCAAAAATTAACTGGTTTATTTCTACATAAGAAACGGTAATATTTGTGACTTAGCATTGGTCTCTGTTGCTGACAGGTTGGACATTGGACAGTGGTAGTAACTAGATCCACCAATAAGTGGGAGTTCAATTATTAGGCCAATTTTTAGCCTCAAACCGTAAGTCAAATAGTTTTGCCATTGCTGTACCTATGTGCCAACACTCCTTTAGCCTATGATAGAAGCTGGTTGAGATCTACATGACAAGTATATCTGTTTATTTTGTCTTTTCTGTGGCAGGTGCTATCTAACAGGTATTAATTTGATACAAAGGAACTTATACCTTGCGCCCATTCTCACATATCCACTTACCAATGCCCATGAATCCATATATATTCTAATCACACAAATTGGAAGAACAGGTGGAGTACTTAAAGATTGTCTATTGGAAGCTCTCTCCTCAAAAATATCTCTGAAAGATAGCCCTGAGTGAGACTGTTGTGCAGCTGCCATACATTTTTGGCTTGCTCCTATATACTAAACCACCTCATGCATAAACCAAAGTCCACTTGTTCCCTCTTTTGTTACCTGGTTATAAAGAATACCCTATGTGGCATAAGTGTGAGGTGAAAGAGATGTGCTGGTTCAACACCAGCCTAGGCAACCTCCTTGTGAAATTTACTTTCATCTTCTCATACTGTTAGAGATCAATCACACTTCTATTTTACAATAGATTACTGCTAGACCTATCTAACCATTGACTTACTGGGTCTGGCAGAAAGTGTTTTAAGAGAAGCAAGTCTGTTGCCACATGGTTAGGTGTTTCAACTCTACCATGGTCTATACCATACCATAAGTTTTCTTTTCAAATGTGTTTATTTCTCCACTTCAGATTGCAGTACCTTAAAGATCTAAATTATGACTCTTCTATGTAAGTTCCCATAAATTCCACAAGGCATCTTTTCCACCCCAAATTTTAAGATTTCTGTACCTGATGTACATGATTTATAATTTTGTCTTATAAAGTGTGGGTAGAATGAGTGAATATGGAAGGATATCAATTCCAAGAATAGATTATGTTTTAGTTTGCCACAGTGCTGCCAATGCAAAGTACCAGAAACCAGTTAGTTGAATTTTTTAATGTGAATTTCATTAGGGGAAAATCTTATAGTTCTGATCTGTAAATGTCTAAATCAAAGCACCATCAGAGATCCCTTCTCACCAAAGTCAGCTATTGATGATCCTGATGCCCTGCCACATGGCAAAGCAAGATGGCAGTCTATCTCTGCTGAGGTCCCTGCCTCCCGCTCTAGTATCTACATCTCCAGGAGTTCAGCTGTGGGCAACAAGGCATGGGGCTTGTCTCTTTTTGGTCTCCTCTCTCAGTTTTAGCTGCTCCACGTTCCTTGTCCCTTCAGCTTTAACCTGCTCCGTGGGACCAGCCTTGGGGGTTTCATGCTGCAGTTTGGCTGCTAGCAATCTTTAAGTCCTCTCTGTCACATGGCCGGGTCAAAATGGCAGCTTTCTATCTCTATCTTCTCTGTGTCTCTGTTTATATAAAGCCAAGCAAGGGGGAAGAGTCCCAACCTGAGTCATGCCTCACTGACATAGTCCAATCAAAATTGATATAATCAGATGATCTAATCAAGGGCCCTCAACAGAATGCACTGCAACCAAAGAGTCTCACACCCACAGCAACAGATTAGTTCAAAAACATAATCTTGTTTGGAGATTTACCAATTTCAAACTGTCATAGGTTACTAATCAATTTTAATTTAATTAAGAGATTAACCTGAGGGGGCCTGGTTAATTGGGTTAATCTTTTTAAAAGAAGGTGAAACATCAGAGTGATATATTCCTGTTTGTCTTGAAAAATGAAGAAAACGTCCATGTCAGAGGGATTGTGGCAAGGGCCATGTGGTAACAACCTAAGTACAGACTAAAGAGGAACCTCAGTTCTACAATTGCAAAGAACTCAATCCTGCAAACAATATGAATAGCTTGAGGGTGAGCTCTGAACTCTAAATGAGATCATGGCCCCAGCTTACACCTTGATTTCAAACTTATAAAACCCTAAGCAGGAGAGGCAGCAAGATGACATCAGTTTAAGTGGACACTCACCATCTCTCTCACAAAAACTGGCTGTGTGGGGGCAAGACTGTGCCTAAATGAACTGTTTTGGGAACCCACAGAACAGGAGGCTTCAGAGCATTGATCTGGAGGGAGTTGGACAAAGAGATAAATTGCTCACGATAAAACCATGAGTTTCTTGCCCCTGGGGCTGGAAACAGCTGACAGCTAAGCCCCAGCTTTAAGGTGAAAAGCCACTGGGATCTCTGCCAGTCACCCAGTGGGACGGAGTGTTCTCAGAGAGTGGGAGGGTTCTGGTGAAGGGTAGAGATGGGTTGTCTTCCTGTGGGTTTGGTTCCCTGGACCCCTTTGATCTTTGGGGAGCATACCAACCAGCTGGTGATACCAGGAAGCGGGAAGAGGTGAATCTGCAGAGGCAGCCTGATTTACCTAACCACCCTGGAATAGAGAAACTTGGCCTGGGAGAGGGCGGAGTCAGGCAATTGACTAGTCCTGGACTGAAAATTATTAAAATTTCAATCCCCCAAGGGAGGAAAGCAGTAGGAAGCACTTAATAAGCATCCAAGAACCTATTTAGGTTACCGTAGGAGGAGGAGGTGGTCTGGAAGAGGATTGAGAGTCATTTTTCTGCAGTGAGTTCAGTTACCAGGGTCCCATTTGAATTTCAGAAGGGAACTCAACCTGGCCAGGAGAGGTAAGGGGGGATCCACTCACACCAGCTATTGTGGCTGCTACCCTGGGAGTGAGAGCAATAAGAATAGAAAGGAATCTATCCAACTGCAGAGTCAAACCTGCCTGAGGGAAAGTGACTGGATAGCTTTCTGAAGAACTAACCCACCCAGTGAGAAAGTTTAGCTCAGTGAGGAGTTTACACTTTGAATTAACCAACTTCCTAGCTTCTCTTACTGTATTGATCCACTGAGATATCAAACATCCAGCTGACACTCCAGGACAGAGAAAACAGACATTATTTTTGTATTAGCTTCTTCCTGGGTCTCTAATTTTTCCTAAAAAAAAAGTTTACTTAAAAAAAATTAATTTAGATTACTTGCTAAAATCCACTTCAAAACCTACAGAGGCAGGCTGCATGGTAATTGATTGATGAACACCAGCAGCCTGAGAAGATCCTCAGAGGCCTAAGAGGGGAGGCTGTTTTTCCTTAGTTTTTATTTGACTGCTTGCTTATTTGGTTTTTTTTTTCCTCTTTCTCCCCCCTACTTTCTTTTAATTAGGTGCTGCTGGCTTGTTTCTTGTTTGCTGGGTTTCCTCTTTCTTGATTTCCCTTATTTCTGTGTATACCAATTTTGTCTACCAACTCTATCTCTTTTCCTTCTTTCATTTTTCTATCTTCCACTTTCTGTTGTTGTTCTTGCATTTCACCTCTCTTTGTTTAATCCCCAATTTTTCTGTTTTTATTTCTATGCTGTATATTCTATATTCTTTCTTTTATTAACTTTTTTTCTTTTTGTCCTTTCTTTTCTCTTTCCTTCTCTCCTCACCATTCTGGCCTTTTAATTCATTTATATATTTTTCTCTATTTGTTTCCCATTTCACTATAGGTACTCCACTTTTTTATTACTATTACTCTACATTGCTTACATGAGTTAAATATTAATTTTCCTAAGTCCTATATGGTCCCTCTTCTAACTTTTACTATTATTATTACTATTATCCTTTTTCTTTTCTTACCTCTTTCACTTTCTCTGGCCCTAATCTTTTTCCTTCAAGAAAACATAGACAATAGCAAGAAAATAGAATAAGAGGAACATAGTGTCAAAGAAAAAACTTAACACACAAACAAAAACAACAACTAAATAAAAATCCTAAGCAGAGAACCTGGCTTCACTGATCCTAAACTTCTGACCAAACAAAATTGAAGATTAATATATTTGCATCGTTAGTGCTTATCACCACGTGCTAAATTTGTTGTAATTTCTTAGAAATTACAGAAGAAAATTAATATATCCAACACTGATACTACTAAAACCATATTGTCTGCTAATTTTATGACATAAGAATCAGATCTGCTAATACCCCAGCTGAAACTTTATACTTTTTCTTCTTTGGACCTCACTTAAATCTGACAGCTTTTCATGTGTCTCTGTATAACAGATCAATGCAGTATTCCCAGATGCAGAATACAATTCCTCAAGAAACAAAGAAACTTGTAGTCGTTGTATGAACTTCTTTGTGTGAGGAAGTGCAAAGATGCAATGATTTGTTGGTCACTTTAAAGGAAATGGCTCAACATGTCCTTTGCTATTGGGGCACCTAAAACTTTTACTGATATGGTGGGCCCATTCTTTGGAGAGTTATTTCCCATCCTCTAGAGATTATGAGTTTTATGATGTTCTCCAATATAAATAGCTATCTCATGGTTATCCTATTGCATTAGCCTAATCTCATCAATGTAGTAAACAGTATGGTGTCCTGAATGATAGGCAGCCCAGATTTTTTTAGATAATATTAATGACATATATACTCTTATCTATTCAAAGTGTATGTGAATTATTTCTGATCCTCTTTATAGAGGAACAAAATGATGCATTCACCAGCTGAATGACTACATATCATGTATCTGAACCCCATATTCATATTCTCTAACAAAGATATCACATTGATTAGAGTGGCTGAACACAGGGCTACTTAGTTGAGTTGGTTGTGGGATAAATCTAATAAAAATGTAAAATACATGCAAAAAGCCCCTAATGAAAATAATGAATACATGTTAATTCTTCATACAGTATAATTTATAATATAATATTTTCATCCACATATAAATGGATGTTTTTGGAAAGTTCTGAAACTGTTTCTAAAGGTCATCTTTGAAAATTAATGGTTATAACATCCCACAAATTCTGAAACAAAAAATAAAATAATGAGAGGTGGTTTGTACTGGTTAATATCAAATGATATAGAATGCCAAACTCATTAAAGTAGTTTGGTAGGCACAAGAACTGACTGACTAATAGAACCAAGTAGAAAGCACAAAGATTGATTCAACCTCATTTATGTACAGAATGACACAATTCACGTAAAATCAATAAGGAAAGTAAGATGTATTGGGGGAAATACATTCTAAATGATTATAAAGTTAAAAGAACAAAGGGGGCAACCATAAATGACTAGAAGAAATGAAGGTTTTATGCTCAGGGAAGATATTGCATATATAAAAGGAAAACAGCAAAATAGAGCCAAATTGACCTTTTGTTTGAAAAATTAAAATTGATATATACCATAAAATTATCAATATTAAATAAAAATGAGAGAATGTGTATAATGTTTATGATCATAAATGTTTAATAATATTAATAAATAAAAGATTTTAACAATTAGTAACAAAACAGATGAGCCCCCTCATAAACATAACTAAAATATAGGAACATTAATATTTATATTGATAAATAATTTTATGTAATAAAATATAACTATACAACATATTAATAGGACATATATATTAATGATTATAACAGTTATGTGGCTCCTTACAAAAATTAAAGAAATCTACATTAAGAAAATGAGATTCTCTAGTTAATTATCTTAATTTATTCCTAATGGTTTAATCTATGAATTTACATGGCCATGGATTTTATCATAAATCTGGTTACAAATTCATACTTCCTTTACTAACTTACAATAAAACTAAATAGGGTATTTTTGCTATTCCTTTGTTTTTATACTTTAGTTTAGTTACAAAATGATATATTTAAATAAATTTGTTCCTAAGGCTTTTCAATTGATTGGACAAAACCCACCCAGATTATTGAAGATTATATCCTTTATGTACAGTTAACTGTTTATAAATGTTAGTCACATGTCAATCACATCTACAAAATACCTTCATAACATCACCTAGGCTAGTGTTTGTATGAAAAACTCAATACTTTAGCCTAATCAACTAGACACATGAAATTAACCAACACCATACACCTCTTATCAACTTGGCACCCATATACATCTTTAAACCATAACAAGGTCATACTTCCATCTACCATGATACAGCAATCCTGCATACAACTGAAATTGTACTGACCATTAACCCAGAACAATATGCAAGCTCTCACATGATGGTCACTCTTCTCTTTGATATCCTGTTACTTAAATACTGTGATGTAAAGTTAACTATTTTTGATACAGTTATTGTGGGAGGAGGGGCACCCGGCTTGCCTCAGTGGCAAACAGTGCGGCAAGAGGTGACACCGCCTCTGCCCACTGGGCCTAGACAAGGTGACCACGCCTGACTAGGCCTTTGCTGCTAACGGCTAGCCGGCACCGCCCTCCCCCTTCCTATCTCCCGCTAGCCCAGCTCTCGCTTCCCTCCCTCCCCCTCCCTTAAAACCTAATCTCTTAGTACGCTGTTTGCCCAGCAACAGCTTACAACCACCTATCAGCTTAGTAACAGTGTCAGCCTATCAAGAGTTAGCACATACTCTACTGGCCAATCACTAGCCCAATGCCAGAACATTGCCTTATATGGAAACAGCATTTGCCCTAGCCAATCAGAACCCGCCACACCACTCCCCAATCCTATAAATCTGCATCCCCCTCCGCAATAGACCAGACTTGTGCCATCAGCCTGTCTCCGCAACTTCTTCCTGGGTCATGCGCCCTCCACGCCTTCAGAGCCCCCCGAGGGAGCCTCAGCGGCCGTACGAGGCTTTCTTCCCCACGCCAGGGACCCCTCTCGTTCCACAACGGGACCCCCACTCGTCCCTTAACAGGGACCCCGCTCATCCCACAATAGGACCCCACTCGTCCCGCAACAGGGACCCGCTCGTCCCTTAACAGGGACCCCGTTTCGTCCCTCAGTTTATGTTTATGTTAATTATAATAGAATAAAGGAGTGAAGAAAACAAAATACTTGCTCATATACATACACACAAACATATTCATAACAAAATAGGAAAAATATTTATACAATTACAGTCTTTATTTCTGCAGCTGGTCATATGGTCATAGCTTGTATTTATATCTATTACTATCTTCTTTCACTCATCACTTCCATATTCTTTTCAGCCTCAGCAAGCACTCAGCTAGTTGTGGTTCTTTGCCCTGTGCAGTGTTCTAAGCCTTCATTCTTGAAGTGTCTTAGCCATTACAAGTCCTGTTTGAATTGGGTTGTAATTTTCCATTGACTTTTATAATAATAAATAGTACAAAGTACTAATAGTACAAAGATAGGCCCTTGGGATACTCCTGAATTACAGATACACTGTTCCTTACCTCCATTGTATAGGAGGAGCCCAATTTCTCCTTAGTAATCAAGGTACACCACTCTAGCAAGTACAGTGTCTTATTTCTTTGCTTGTTAAATCAGAGACATGAAAAGCCCACATTGGCTAGGTGACAGTCTTAACTTGAAGTTAAATGGAATCATTGTGTAACAATCCTTATGCAAGATTCTTCCCTTTAGTATTAAGAACTTATGCAGATCATAAGGTCACAAAGAAAGGAAATAAATATTTGCTAGAGAATCAGTAGCCAGACATCAAAGTGCTCCAGACTTTGGGAGACTTCATGATCTCACCATCACCTTTATTTTGGACTTTCAACCTCTGAAACTGTGAGACAATAAATGCTTACTGTTTAAGTCAATCCATTGTGTCATATTTGTCATAACAGCCTGACAACCAAAGTCAAAGACTTTCTAAATCCTTGAGTTAAAATATTGAATCCAAGATCTCTGCTTAGTGGGCCTAAATCAATTACTCCAGTCTGGTCCACATTATGCTTCTTCCACTATTATCCCACATGCTTAATATCTATTCCTACATATATTCCCCAAATTTCCATTTGTATAAATTGGAAAAGTCATGTAGTTCTTTTGGTGTGTAGCACATGACCTTGTGTGACACCCTTTGTACCCTCCTTTTGATACCTGCTGGGACTTGATTAATCAGGCGCTGAAAGAAATTAAGAGTGGTGAGGCTAGGTTCTGAAGAGACCAGTGGACAATTGCAAACAACTACCTCAGGGGAGGGCATTATAGTTTCTTTAGACAAAGCATGGTGAATCTCTTGAGATAGGGTTCATGGCCTGCTTCTATTGGCAAAGTAGATTCAGCAGAATTTAGGGGTTTAATATCCCAAGTTCATTGGGATCCTATCACATGTATCCATTCCAATTTTCAGTATCACATTCATTTCTAATCAAAGGCATCCTGTGAGGGTGAGAATTCAATTTGCCTGGTAATTTAGCCTCTCACAGAATGGACTTTGAGTATGGTTTTTGACAATTTCAGCCCTGAGGGTACTGAAGATAAGAGATTCTTTCAGGATATACAGAGGTTATTTTCAGATCATTTATGCAAAGCTTTAGCCGGTAGTGTACAGCCCTGAGCGCATCCTTCACCCCCCTCTCCCCGCCCCGCCCCAACTTTCCCAGTGCATTTAGGAGCGACCAGTCAATTCTCATTATACTCCTTAATTTGACTAAATATTCTAAGGTGTCAACTATATGGTCATCCAGAACATTGCCTTTTATAAGTACTTGATTAAATCTGAAAGGAGAACTATGGAAATCAACAATTATCTTGGAGCCTCTTCCTCATCCTCCACAGTAATTGATAGAAAATTGATAAGGATCTGGAAGACAAGATTAACGCCTTTAACCACCTTGACCTGATTTATATTTACAGAGCTCTCCACCCAACAACATTCTTTTCAGGCACACACAGAACATTTAATACGCAATACCATATTATGGGCATAAAACAAATTCCCAATAAATTTTAAAGGTTTTAATGATAAACATTATTTTTTCTGACCATGATCAAATTATATTCAAACTAACAGAAAGTATATGGAGAGTCTGGAAGTCTATGGAACCCGAACAGTTTACTTGTAAATATTCAATGGGTTAAAATACACACACACACACACACACAAGGGAAATTTAAAACTATTTTAAATGTAAGGAAATTGAAAAACTCAGAAATATTTTGAAATGCAACCAAATTAGGGCTTAGAGGGAATTTATAACATTAAACATATATTAAAAGTAGGTCTACTACGCTTCTATTTTAAGAGAGTAAAATGAGAAAATTAGTTTAAAGTCTAATAATTAGGATAAAGGAAACAACAAAAAAGCAGAAATCAATGGAATTTCAAACAGAAAAATAGGTGAGAAAATTGAGAAAAACACGTGTATTTTAAGAGCAGCAATCAATATTGATAATCATCTATATTGAGTACAAAATAAATAGAAAACAAAGACATACCAACATTCAGAATGAGAAAGGAACCATTATATCCTACAGACATTTGAGATTAATATTTGAATATTATAAACAGTATTGTTTGTAGACTGATATCTCTCATGACCATCAATAAAAATATTCTTAAAAAAATCTAGCCAATGTTGTCAACAAATACATAAAGATAATACTCATAATTGGCCAAATGTAGTTTGTACTTGAAATGTAATTGTGGATTAGCATTCCTATATTAACTGAATATAATTCACCCATATCAAGATGATAAAAAAAGGAAGACAACATATGGACAGTTAAATAGATGCAGATAAATCATTTGATAAAATTAAATATCCATTCTTTATAAAAACTCTGTAAACTCTGAATAAAAGCATATATATAAAGAGCATATATATAAAGTTTATAGCTAATATTGTTGTGGAAGCAGAGAGATTCAATGATCACATATTGAAGGCTAGGACTCAGGAATATTCTGAGAAGGAAAAATTTATTATGACAACTGGACCTGGGGACTCCTGTCCAAAAGCTGAGCCCTGAATATGATTTCTGGGTTCCTTTTATACAGAGGATGTAGAAGCAGGGAGTCAAATGGTGCTTTTAGGAAAAGGACTTTTCTTTGTTAGTTTCTTAGAGTTTTAAGTGTTTGTTTGAGTACCAGATAGGTTTTGAATGAGCATATCATCCATATTCCAGGTAAGCTTGAATTAGCATATTGCCTACCCTCCAGGTAAGCCTGAATTAAGATAGCACCCACATTGTATCTGGAAGTAACTTTGAATACACAGTCTACATCCTTTCTGTATATTTAAAGCCTATAGGGCCTATATTACTTAATTGGCTTTCTAGAAACTAGGCACACTTGGATACAGAATTAGCTAATTTTGAAATCATGCACAGGCTATATTAACATCATATTTAAGGGTGAAAGGTGAATGTTTTCCCTCTATAATCAGGGACAAACAAAAATGTCTTTTTTCATCTCTTCTGTTAAATATTGTCCTGGAGTTTGGAGCCAGTTCAATAAAGCAAGAAGAAGAAAGAGAAGACATCTATATTTTAGAAGAAATATAAAACTCTCTTTACTTGCAAACACTATCTTCTATGTAGAAAATTTTAAGAAATGAACAGAAAAGTTCCTAGAATCAATGAGAGTAAAAATGTTGCAGGATAAAAGGTCATAATACAAAAATAGCTTGTATATCTATACATTAACAATAAACAATTGTATATTCAAATTTAAAAGAATAATATTTAAATATCATACAAATATAAAACAACCACTTTAACATACCATGTACAACACTCAATGACTGCAAACTACAAAATATTACTGAGAGATTGTAAAATGGCTAAAGTAAAGGGAGAGACATACCATGACCATAGGTTGGAACACTCAATATTATCAAGATATCAATTATTTCCAAATTTTTCTATAAATACAATATCAATCAAAATGCTAGAAGTTATTTTGTTGAAATTGACAAGCTGAACAAATTTGGAACACTCACAGTATCTTAACCAAGACTTAATATAGAGGATTGCAGAACATGACCGTGAGGTGAGTTAGATAAAGCTCAGCTCTCACTAAAACAATAGAGAAAGAGCCAAAGGCTGCCTTGGGGAACAGCTTTGGGGGTGAGCAGACCAGAAATGCTTCACAGTTCTCAGGTGAGTGAGGGACAGAGAGATGAAGAAGGTGAAACAACAAACTGTGAATTAGTAAACCTCCCAACTGCTGGGAAGGGCTCCCATTTCCCAGTCCCAAGATATTACATGGGGGATAAAACTCATGGAACATTGCAGGTGAGAGGAGAGTGGAGGTCTTCCTCTCTGCCAGCTGCTTTGGATATATATAGAATGGGAAAGTGCCCTGAGTCATCTATCATTTAGGAGGGTACTGTAAAGATAAATAAGTCAAAGGAAAATAGTTGCTCACTTCTGTGACTTGAAGCAGCACATACACCCCAACCTCAGGGCAAATAGTCCTAGGTGGAGCCACTGGCTCCATGCAAAAGGAGTGTGAAGGGGAATTCCCTGGAAGGAAAAGGAGTTTGGGAAGGTGGAAAGTGGTTTCTTTCCAGTGAGTTTGGGAAGCTGAGTCTCTTTTGAATCTCAGAAAGGACCCCGACTGGACAGGAAGAGGAGAGGGGAATCTCCTCAGACAGGTTGTCATCCTCAGTGACCCAGGTAAATAGAAGAATTGGGTGAGAGACGAGCCAGGGAGAGGACAGGTGCCTAATCAGCAGGATTCTGGCAAACTGCTAGGAATCTAACTTGCCCTAGAGAAAGGAGATAGATAGCCTTCTGAAAGGCTAGGGAACCCAAGGGGATAGTTTAACTCAGTGGAAGAATTTCTGTCTTGCATAGTAAGGTCCTTGGTTTGATTCCTGACTCTCCACTGAGTTATGAGGCACTCAGCTGAAACATTATGACAGGGAACATATAGACTTTCTTTTTGTATTAGCTTTTCTTGGATCTCTTGTTTTTAGAAAAAGTCTCTTAATTTTAAATTTTCCTTATTTTACTTGCTAAAACCCAATCAAACCTTTAGAGGGCAGGCTGCAGGGTGCTTGATGATGATCACCTGCAGCCTGAAAAGCTCCTTAGGAGTCTAAGAGGGAAGGCTATTTTTTAACTTTTTCCTTGTTTATCCTTTTTTTTTTTCTTTTATCTTTTTTAAAATAACTTTCTTCTGTCTTCTTTCTTGTTTGGGTGTTTCCCTTTTTCTTTCTTTTACTGACTTTTTTAACCTATGCTATTTCTTTTCTTACCTGCATCTTTCTATCTTCTGTATAATTTCGTTCCACTTTTTGTCCTTCAGTTTTTCTTATTTTTATTTCACTCTCTCTTTTTTCTCTGTTTTCTTTCCTTTTTTACTTTTATTTTGTTTTTCTCTTTACTGTTTCTTTTCCTTTCTTATCACTCTGGCCTGTTAATTCATTGTATATATTTTTCTCTATTCTGTTTCTCATTTCATTGTTTTTATTATACTTTTTATTCTTATTCCTCTGTACGTCATACTTGAGTTAATTATTCATTTCCCTAGGTCTTGTTCAGTTCTTCTTTATCCTTTTAATTATTATAATCACTATTATTCTTTTTCTCTTCTTATCTTTTTCCTTTTCTCTGTCCTAATTTTTTCCCCCAAGGAAACATAGACAACACAAAGGAAATAGAATAAGAGAATGAAGTGCCAAAGTGAAACCTTACCACACACACAAAGACAGAACAAAATAAACCCTAGAGTAGAGAAGCTAATCAACTGAATAAACCTATAAGATAGACAAATGCTTAGACACCAACAAAAAATTACAAACCACACTAAGAAACAGGAAGATATGCTCCATTCTAATGAACAAACTAAGAACCAGGAGGAGATGTAGAACACAGAACACCTAATCCAGAGATTTCTAAGCAAATATCATGAATCATTTAATGAAATGAAGGAGCAGATTAAGGATATTAAGAAGACACTAGGAGAACATAGTGAAGAAATTGTAAACATACTTAAAAAGATAATGGATATGACAGTGATGAAAGGCACAATGCAAGAAATAAAAAATACCTTGGAAGCACATTACAGAAGATCTGAACAGGCAGAGGGAAAGAATCAGTGATGTGGAAGACAGTACAGCAGAAATCAGACAGATAGCAGAACAGATAGATAAGAGATATAAAAAATCCAGCAGGGATAGGGATTTTAATGACAACATGAAATGCACAAACATATGCATTAAAGGCATTCCAGAGGGAGAAGAGAAGGGAAAGAGGACAGAAGGTGTGTTGGAGGAAATAATGGCTGAAAATTTCCCAAGCCTACTGAGGGACATAGACATACATGTCCCAAGAAGTGCAGCACACCTCAAACAGTATAAATTCTAACAAGCTTACTCCAAGACACATACTTAAAAAATTGTCCAATGCTCAACACAAAAAAGAATACTGAAAGCAGCAAGAGAAAAGAAATCCATCACATACAAGGGAAGTCTGATAAGATTAAGTACTAATTTCTCATCTGAAACCATAGAGAAAAGAAAGCAGCAGTATGACATAGTTTAGGTGCTAAAAGAAAAAAAAAATTCCAGCCAAGAATTCTCTATCCAGCAAAAGCTGGCATTTGAAAAATGATGGAGAGTTCAAAATATTCACAGATAAACAGAAATTAAAGAGAGTTTGTTAATAAGAAGCCTGCTCTTAAAGAAATACTAAGGGAGATTTTCAGGTTGAAAGGAAATAACAGGAGAGAGTTGGAGAAGAGTATAAAAAGACAACTTAAAAATAAAAAGAGAAACAAAAACAACATATGGAATACATAAATCTAAAGAAAATATGGCTAATGTAAGTAATTCTGTGACAGTAATAACAATGAATGTTAATGGATTAAACTTTCCAGTCAACAGAACAGATTGGCAGAATGGATAAGGAAATATGACCCATCTATATGCTGTCTAGAGGAAATTCACCATAGACCCAGAGGACCTGAGGAGGTTGAAAGTGAATGATTGGAAAACAATTTTACATGCAAACAATAACCAAAAATGGGCAAGCATAGCTGTACTAATATGGGACAAAATAGACTTTAAATGCAAAACTATTGTAAGAGACTAAGGACATTATATATTAATAAAAGGGATAATTTATCAAGAAGAAAGACCAATTATAAACATTTATACACCTAACCAGGGTTCCTGAAAATACATGAGGCAAATACTTGAAAATCTCAGTGGAGAAATAGATGCCTCTACAGTTATAGTGGGGGATTTTAATACACCATTAAATTAACATTAGACAGAACATCTAGACAAAGAATCAATAAAGATACAATGACCTTGAGTAATTTTAGAGGATCTGGACATAATAGACTTATATAGAACATTACATGCAAATACAGCAGGATATACATTCTCCTCAAGTGCACATGGATCATTCTCCAGAGAGACCACATACTAGGCCACAGAACAACACTCAGTGAATTCAGAAAGATTCATTACACAAAGCAATTTCTCTGACCACAATGGAATGAAGCTGGAAATCAGTAAGAGGCAGAGAACCACATTAGGCACAAAGATATGGAAGTTAAACAACACACTCTTAGGCAAACAGTGGGTCAAGGAGGAATTTGCAAATGAAATCAGTAACTACCTTGAAACAAATGAAAATGACAACAGAACATATCAAAACATATAGGATGCCCCAGAAGCTGTACTGAGAGGGTAATTCATAGCCATAAATGCCTATATTAAAAAAAGAAGAAAGTGCTAAACTCAAAGACCTAACTGCACAACTGCAGGAATTAGAAAAGTAACAAAAACTAACCCTCAACCCCAAAACAAGTAGAAAGAAATAAATAACAAAGATTAGAGCACAGCTAAATGAAATTGAAAATAAGAAAACACTAGTAAAAGTAAGCAAGATCGAAAGACTGTTCTTTGAGAAGATTAATAGAATTGACAAACCCCTAGCTAGACTAAAGTAAAACAGGAAGAAGATGTAAATGCATAAAATAAGAAATGAGGAAGAGGATATCAACACTGATCTCACAGAAATAAAGAGTATCGTAAGATGACACTTCAAAAAACTGTATGCCAACCAGATGGAAATTTGGAGGAAATGGGCAAATTCCTAGAAACACACAAGCAACCTATATTGATGAAATAAGAAATTGATGAAATCAACAAACCAATCACAAGTAATGAGATTGAATTAGTTATCAAAAACCTCCCAACTAAAAAGAGCCCAGGGCTGGATGACTTCACAGATGAATTCTATCAAACATTCCCAAAAGAACTAATACCAACCCTGCTTAAAGCCTCCCAAAAAATGGAATTAGAATTAACATTGCCTAACTCATTCTATGATGGCAACATCACCTGAATTCAAAAGCCAAAGAAAGATGCCAGAAGAAATGAAAACTATAGACCAATCTCTCTAATGAACCTAGACGCTAACATCCTCAACAAAATTCTTGCTAATTGTATTCAACAATGCACCAAAGAATTATACACCATGACTAAGTGGGCTTCATCCCTCATATTCAACATAAGAAAATCAATCAATGTAATACACTATATAACAGATCAA